>NC_135717.1:128013920-128281420 GCF_964656455.1 Halichoerus grypus
CTTTAAGTTACAAACACAGTCTTAATTTAGTCATTTGCAATGTTTGGTCCCATGTAAATAATGTAAACTTCATATTTCATTTGAATGAACATTCTCCTCCCCACCTCCAGCTGGGGTCAGCAGCCGCAGAGGGGAAGCCAAGACCTAGAAGAGAAGGAGCCAGAGGGAGAGGAAAAGAGGCACAAAAGTTCTTACTTGATCAGTACCATCTGCTTCAACTGGCTTTGTGCTTAAGCCAGAGTGAGACACAGACTCTTTCCTGAGAGAAGTGCTTTGGTGAGTCTTCAGAGACCTCTGACCCCATCGGTCCCTGCGGGATCTCTCCCTCAAAGTCCCCTGATGCCTGTCTTTCTGCTTCCTCAGCTGCCAGGAATCCAGCTCAGGTCTGCGAGGCTCTGTTCTCACCTCCAGGCAATCCTTTGGCCAAGACCTAAGGTGCCACTGACTCCGCCTTCTCTTGCAGAGAGCTCGGCCCACTTCCTGCCCCGCCCACCCGGTAGACCCCGGAAGTGCAGCTAGACCACACCCCCCATCTCCGTCAGCCCCTCTGTCAGCACCTTAGTGGAGAGCTCACCGGAAGTCAGACCCCGCTCCGCTGTGTCCCTCCACTGCAGGGGATGTAAGTCAAAATTGGGGGCGTGGGGGCGGGGTGCCCATGGTTGCCCTTCTCACTAAGGTGGAAGTGAGCACTAGGCACCCCAGTCTCCTTTGAGGGGTACTCACAGCACACCCACACTTCTCTCTAAAAGCCTCTTCATAAATCATTCTCCTAATATCCAGCATCTATATGCCACTAGAGGAAAGTGAGGCATTCACAAGCTTTTAATGAAGTCTTTTGAAAATGTGCGTGTTGATTTGGTCTCCTACATTAGAGTATGAGGTTTTGGTCCCTCGGTGGAGCTTCCATTTTTATATCCTGTTACACAGTAAGAAAATAAAGCAGGATAATAGAATAAAGGGGGATTGGGAAGTGCTGTTTTATTTTATCACAGAATGAAAACTATTTAAAATGTATTTAATTTAGAAAAGGTAATACAGTGACATGAATCAGACACAGAAGCGTATTAAAAGGTGTTCAGGGAAAGTCTCCTTCCCACCCCTGGCCCCCATTCACCTGTATCTCCCCATTCATCCTACCTAGGTAACCTGTCTACATGCTTTTGTGTGTGTCCTTACTGGTTTTTTTTAAATATAAACAAGCAAATACAAGCATGTACTATTCTTATTTTAGCCCCTCCTCACAGAGATGGTAGCCTGCCAGCCATGCTGCTTTGCACTTCGCTTTTTTACCTGATTGTATATCTTGGAGAGTTTCCCATATCAGGACTTGGAGATCTTCCTCATTCTCCTTTATAGCTGCAAATTAAGAAAGTAGTCCATTGTATGAATGTTCTGTAATTTATTTAACCTGTCCCCTATTGAGGAACATTTAGGTAGTTTGCAATCTTTTGTTATTTCAGATAATGTTGCAATGGATAACTTTATCCTTATATCATTTCCCACGCGTGCGAGTGTATCTGTAGGATAACTTTCCAGAGGTGGAATCCCTGGGCCGAAGGGCATGCATGTTTGTGACCTGGGTCACTGTTGCTAGATTGCCCTGCAAAGGGGCAGAACAAATTTATATCCCCATCAGCCTGTATCCAGGGTATTTGCTTAGCAGGTTGTTGGGGTGGTTTCTCTGCAGAGTTCACATTTGAGCAGCAGTCTGAACCTCAAAAAGGAGCCATCCATGTGAAACACTAAGGGAAGATCATTCTGGGTAGAGGGAGCTAGGGTCAAGGTCTGAGGCAGAAATAAGCTCAGAACAGCAAAACTGTCAGTGAATGAGGGGGACCAGGAACGAGGTAGGTTGGGGGCCTCAGCAGGAGCCGGATTGTGTAGACCCAGGTTGGGAGTTGGGATTTTGTTCCAAGTGGCATGGGCAGTCATCATAGGGGGTTGAAGTGGAGACGTGAGGTGATGTGTTTCCGTTTTAGAAGATTACTGACTGCTTCTTCAAAATGTCTTTAACTGTCTGTCTTGCTCACCAGAGCAGACCAATTCTTAGGTGCATTGTAAACATCCATCCTAAAAGCCTCTTCTCAGCAAAGATCTAAGAAAACTGTAGATACACAGGGACTTAAAGACAAGCCAACTTCAGTGAGGCCCGAAGACCTAAGTCACACTACAGATCCATACTATGTAAGTTTAAAAACAACAGAAGGGAAAGGATGCCTGTGTAAATCACGAAGGCCTAGAACCAGGATGAACTCAGTCTTGCCTCCAGCTGCATGCAGACACTTCACATTAGTGTTTTTATTATTCATTTCCTGGTACTAGGTTCCTTAACTCAGGACGAAGATAAGGATTTTCTAGGCCATGGGAATGCTGATCCTGACGTGAGCATACATTGTTCTTCCTTTTGTTTTCCATCTCTCTGATATAGTGACGAAAGGACATCAACAGAAAAGTTACATGTTAACAAGTTCATGCATCTTGCACAGTTTAAAATGACCTTCAATTTCAAGTCAACTCTCTAGGCCTTTCCTTAGAAATGAGACAATGATTTCATCTGTCCTGACAGTTGGACACATTGGCAAAAAATCACCACCAAATGAACGCTGAGGGGAAAGGTGCTCCCTTCACGCACTGGGCCCCGTTATGGAGTATGTATTGCAGTACATTGCCTTTAGCATCTGTTTTTACTGGAACGCTTATTTACTCCTTCAGTGACATTGTTTGGACATCTTAGTCATCTGCCAACGTGTACCTTTGGTTGCCTGTGTCAGCACCGTTTTAGATTCGCTACTTCAGAGGACGCCGCTGCCTTAGCACCCACATCTGCTCTGACCGCAGGGACTTTGTCCAGCACTCCGCTTTGGGCACAGCTCTCAAAGGCCAGCAACTGCGCAGTTGTGGGGGCCCGTGTGCCATGCTCAGCGGATGAGCACTGGATGCAGCCAGACAGCGTCTGCATCCCCTCAGGTCCTTGGAAGCAAGAAGGAATTCTGTCGAGCAGGGAGGGATGAGAGCCTGGAAAGGAATAGATAAACTTCTGGAAACTCTACTGGGTCTGGCAGTTGGGGGTTGAGGCTCAGGCGATTGAACTGGAAGAATGTAATAAGGAGGGGCGCCTGGGTGGCTCAGTCGGTTAAGCGTCTGCCTTCAGCTCAGGTCATGATCTCAGGGTCCTGGGATCGAGTCCCAAGTTGGGCTCCCTGCTCAGCGGGGAGTCTGCTTCTCCCTCTCCCTCTGCCTGCCACGCCCCTCCCCTTGCTTGTGCTCTCTTGCTCTCTCTCTCTGTCAAATAGATGGATAAAATCTTTAAAAAAAAATGTAATAAGGATGAATTCCACCTTCCAATGGGGTGGCTTAACAGTAGCCTCCTCTCTTTACTGTGACCAGTATTTCCGTGTCCAGAAGTTCCTGGTGATTATCTTCTAGAAAGTTTCCCCTTCAACCTGCCTTGTCAAGACTCAATGATAATATCTTCATTCTAAATATATTTCTCAATTCCAGTAGACTTTTTAAACTCGTGACCTGCACTTGACCTACATATGAATTCCTATTTTGAAATTTTCTCTATTTAAGGTAAATTATTCCCAGAGCCCATGGTGATACTTTTCATAATCAGAGACATTTGACCCTCCTCTTGCTCACCTATATCACTGGGACACTTGGTTCTCTGGCCATTAAGCTTACTATTTTTTCTTCATGAATACACTCCCATTCCAAACAGGCTATATGATAACTTTTCTTTTTCTAAGTGCAAATGTATGAGCTATTGTGGATGGTAATTTTACTTGTTTTGGTCAGGTGTTTTACCTCTTCAGTCAGAATTTGTGGTTGTGTATTTTGCTTCACACCATAGTAAGCAAGTTTTCCTCATTTCTGAGCATCTTAATTTTTTTCCTTCAACATTTTATTGCTGTTAAGAAAAACTAAAATACCACCAAGAAAAAATGAAACAGTTTCTCCCACTATTTTGCTCATAAAGACTGGAGTGATTAAACCAGCACAGGTAAGTTCTGGCTGTGTCTTTTCCACACCATCTTCTCTGGAGGTGGCAAATGCGATGTTCACATCCCTTTGGTGTAAATAGGCACCATTTTGCAACTGTTGTGGGCTGCAGAATTTGGGAAATTCTCCCTGGTTAAATAGTAACTGGGTCTAGACTGTTCCTCACCTCTTTAATATTCAGGGTCTGGGGCGCCTGGCTGGCTCAGTCAGTAGAGTGTGCGACTCTTAATCTTAGGGTTGTGAGTTTGAGCCCCACGTTGGGTTTAGACATTATAAATAAATAAACTTAAAAAAAACATTCAGGGTTCTGTTTATCCTCAAGAACAATTCTTTTACCTTTATTAGGAAGAATATTCTTTCTGAATACATGTATCAGAGCTTTTAGTTGAAAGCAATGGAAACCAACTCTGGCTAATTTAAACAGAAAGGATTTTAAGAGACTAAAGGTGAAGCTTCTGCTTAAAGGTGGTGATTTGAAGATATACATTTACCTCTGTGACCTCCTAACACCTCTCTGTTAAAAGGGAATTTTTTTTAAAGTAGGCTCCACACCCAACATGGGCCTTGAACTCATGACCCTGAGATCAAGAGTTGCACGCATTACTGACTGAGCCAGCCAGATGCCCCTGGGGCATTTTTATTTAAAAAAAAAAAAAAAAGACAAATTCAAGGGTTAAAGAGAGTAAAGGAGGTAACACAGTAACAGTTTTGGAAGATAGAAAGAAGACAAAGAGCAACTTATTTAGGACCTGGAGAAAGTTGAATCCTAAATTGGAAAACTCATATGCACTAAAGAAACTTCTCAAGGCTCAGAAATTGATTGTACTTGGTACTTCTGCAAGATGAGGCTAAAAGAGGGAGATTTGCAGACCTACAGGTGAAAATGTTGGAGATCTAGCAAGAACCCAGCTTAAGCGAGCAGAGTGAGAAAGAAAAGAGGGTAGAACATGAAGCAGGAAAGCGAGCCAAGGAGCCAAGGGCTAATGATAGAGGGCATTCAGAGCACACTGAGTTTGGGTGTTCTTCTAAAGGGGATGGAAGATTTGTAGAGGGGATGGGGAGTCCGTGTAACAAGTTGAAAGTATAAATGGTACAGGACTTAAACCTGCCCCTCTCACAAGATTAAATGACTTGAGGGGGAGTAGGTATATGGCCCACACTGGGCCAAGTTAGGATCAATCCTGGGCCTTCTGTTTTACTTTTGGAAAATCATTTCTCTCTTTTCCCTTAGGGGACTAAGTCAATAGGATGTAGGCCTGGAACTGTGGGGGCCACCACCATCCTCCAGCCTGCCTGAGAATGATGCCAACACAGAGAAAACAGACAACAGGAGAGAGATACAAAGGGACAGAGGAACCAAATTCTGATGACATTGTGTGAGCCCTTGAATGCAGAGGAACCTGAAACAAAATGCAACGCTGGATGTATCAGCTTTGTAAGCCAACACATTTCCTTGTTTTAACTCAAGGTACTTTGAGTTGGGTTTCTGTCACTAGCAAAATTTTGGATTAATACAGACACCAAATTATTAGCAGTGATTATCTTCAGTAGTGAGATTACAGGTGATGGTTGGCCCTTTCTGCTTATATGTGCTTTGTTTTGTTTGTTTTTAGTAGCGATAACAAATTTACTAATTTTACAACAAAAGAGAAATTAAAGTATTATTTTAATATATACAGCGGAGAGATAGAACGTCATTATGGTTAGAGAACCAGCAGATGCTTGAACAATCTAAGAAAGGGCTTTGGACCTTTCTTGGCAATCTCCAATTTCTACTTTGCTTCTAGGTTTCTCTTGTGCCCCACCCCCTCGTGTTACTTACATAATCCACTTTTTTTTTTTTTTTTTAAGATTTTATTTATTTACTTGAGAGAGAGAGAGAGTGCAAGAAAGAGCACGAATGGTGGGAACGGGCAGAGGGAGAGGCAGAAGGGAGCCCGACACGGGGCTCAATCCCAGGACCCTCAGATAATGACTTAGAGCCCATCCCAGGACCTTCAGATCATGACTTGAGCCGAAGGCAGACACTTAACCGACTGAGCCACCCAGGTGCCCCTACATAATCCATTTTAAAAATCCAGGAATAGAGAAATGGCATTAATGACTTCTGAAAGTCTCTGCCAAGCCTGTGATTTTCAGAATGACCTCTATTCCTACATGGGCCATAATTGTACTCTAATTAAAGCTAATGTTGGTGCTGTGTTTTTCTTTGCAAGAGAAAAGGACAGAACATGAGAAATTCTTTTCTTTCCAGTAAACACTTTCATACTTACAGAACAAGAAAAGATGCTATTGATAAGACTTTGGATAGCTGGAAACTCCATTAAAGTTAGCTTGAACATGGCAAGCATGTTCCACTTATAAAGAACAAAAGGAAACGGGCTTAATTTGCTGCTGGACGGAGTTGTTCACCTGAAGGAAAAACTCTAGCTCCTCAGTCAAGGAAGTGATGCTGTTACCAAGGGGAGTGATGGAATGAATCTTGAGACTGACTCCTCTGGGGCTCCCTCAAATGGGCTCTGGATCTCCCTGGAAATTTGGATATCAATTTTCCTGGGCCTTGACCCCCTCTAAGGTTCTTCTTGGCAGTAAGTCTGTGCAAAGCACAAAGAGTACCGAAGTTCATGATCACAAGAAAAGAAAATGACTGGGTAACTTAAGCAAAAGTGGAATTTTCTTAAACACTAAATAGTTAGCTTGGAGAACCTCCAGAAGGCCAGAGAATTAGGCTTGATGGCTATCTAGCTAGGAATCCACTCAGGGTAATGCCACAGAAAAGACTATGTGAGGACACCTGCCTCGCTCCTGTCCCTGAGCCCAGACCTCACAGGACATACCTGTGACTGCCCCTGCAAAACTGCCACTTGAGGAAGGAAGGGAGGGAGGGAAGGAAGGACTATGGATCTTAGATCATAATATGGAAGCCATGTATTGAGGATAGCAGGGCGACGAAGTAGGAAGAGCCATTCCTATCTGACTAGAGTACTATTATTTTGGCCTCTGTTATAGGAGATGAATCTGTATCCTAAGTACTCCCCTTGGGTTTTATCAATATAGCCTCCTTTGACTTCAAAATCTATGGCAGATGGCTTTGGACAAAAGAAGTGAAGCCAATGATGGGTGTATGATGCCACGCTGGAAGGTTCCAGCAGGAAGTGAAGAGGCACTAATGAGGTGAAAACCACTCATCTTTTTTGGCCAGACTTGGTGTGTTTCGGGCTTCCAATCAACTGATAAACAAATTTATCAGGGAAAAAGTGTCACCAGCAATGTCCATAAAGGCACCACTTCAATCCATCATCTGGAGGAAGGAGCCCTACGGGTGTTCACAAAAGCGCAGGTGCGGTCCTCAAGCTCGATGAACCGGTCCTCTCACCTTCCTGGGTGGACTGATGGAAGCAACAAGAAGGTAAGGATCATTCCCTCCACATTCTTCCCTCGAGAGAGGAGTTTCCTTTCCACTGCAGTTAGCTAATGGTCATTTGGGCCACAGACTGCCTCAAAATCATCTGGGATATTTGTGTAAATACAAATTCCTAGGGTCCACCCAAAAAATCGGAATCAATAGGTCTGGAATGCTTATTGTGGTGATCATTTTGCAATATATACAAATATTGAATTATTTTGTTCTACATCTGAAACTGATGTAATGTTGTATGTCAGCTGGAATAGGGTCCAGCAACCTGCATCTTACACACTCGCTGGGGGATTTTCCTGCACCATGGAGTTTAAGAATTGCTGTCATATGTAATCGTGTAAAATTTTTATAGTAGCAAACTCAAATAAAAATACACCACAAAACACACCAAAAAGCCTTTTTCAGAGTTCATGTTCATATACCAAAGTCATCTCAGAAAAATGGAAAGGTCTGTGAATTCAGATTTGTTCCAATATATTTTTTCTAAATTCTCTAATGAGCCCCAGATTGAGCCCAAACCATGAATATTACTACTCCTTCTTTTCCAGAAATCCAAAAGGAGCATCTAAATTGGCTCCTTGGGAGCATTCAAGAAAAAGGTCAATCACATCTATGTAACATAAGAACAACATATATTTCCCATTGATGATCCCATACAGTGGATTCAAAGCAAAAAGGAATGAAACCTCTATCAGAACCAGAGAGAAAAAAGAGCCAGGCTTTTGGCTGCTTCTCAAAAGGCTTCACTTCAAAGTGTGATTCTAATAAACACATCAATGAGGAATAGGCGATTGGATTGAACTGGTAAGTGTCCTTCATGTTATATGCAATCTAAAAAAGTCAAACTCAGAAACAGAGGCTAGAATCATAGTTGCCTGGGAGTAGGAACTGGGGAGATGTTGGTCAAAGGGTATACATTTTTCAATTATAAGAGGAGTAAGTTCTGGGCATCTAATGTACAGAATGATGATTATAGTTACTAATATAATGTATTACATACTTGAAATTTGCTAGAAGAGTAGATCTTAAGTGTTCTCACCACACACATACAAAAAATAACTACGTGAGGTGATGGATGTGTTAATTAGCTTGATTGTGGTAATCGTTTCACAGTGGATATACATAACAAATCATCACACTGTATACCTTAAATATATACATCTTTTGTGTCAATTATACCTCAGTGAGGCTAGGGGAAAAAAAGTATCCTTTATCATTTACAATCCATTAAATTTATTTTGACCTTATACCATTTCATACCAGGTTAACTTTGGAGGAATTCAATGGAGTTTGGCAGAAACCCTTTCAGAGTGATAAAAAGAAACACAGCTTCTGCAATGTCATTCTTTAATATGAGCCATAAAAGACTAGGGGTGGGGGTGGGAAGGGTGTCTATTCTCATCACAGAGTTGAAAAGATTTAAGCCATGTGATCTAAGAATAAGAAAAAATCATATAAATCCTGAAATGTACGCACAGAGTCTGAAATTGTACCCCCTTTAAAAGTACTATACAATATGGTCAAGTTTTAAGGAAAGAAGGAAAGACAGGGCTTAATGAACCCACCTCTTCTAAAGAGACTGGTCCCCCAAATTTCCATTTCATTGCCGTGACAACCAGTACTCCATCATTGCCATAGTAACCAGCTGAATAGCATTAGTCTAAAGACAAGCTCTCTGATTGGGTGACCCACAGAAGCCACGAGGAGCCGCACAACAATGCTGAAAAGGCTGTTCTGGGATCACACTGACCTATTTCTAGCCTCCCAGTATGGTTCAGTTCTCTGCTGTGTTTCCCTAAACCAAATATTGTTTTTGGAATGAGACGATTTCAAGAAGTGCCTGACAATTATCCTCCCCCATGTCAGTGATCAATTGGAGGCCATTCATCTTCTCATTTTCCAGAAGTGTGGTAATATCTGACAGCCACACCCTTCACCAGGCCCTGCCGCTTCATCCCGACCTCCCCTCTGTTCCAGTCACAAGGCACGCAGGCCACATCGGAAACCAGATGTTGGTCGCCCACGACAACAAGCTGCCTTCCCCGGTGAGGCCGCTGACCAGCTGAGCCGGGAGGAAAGTCGGAGGGTGAGGAGCAGCCCTCCTGTAACATCACAGAGGGAGAGGAAGACCCGGGCCTGGGGTAGCGCCCTTATTTATATCTGTACATGAACGGGGATTGTCAGGGCAAAGATGGTTTTTAAACAAATGCCGTCCTTTCAAAACGCTGTGGAGCTTTGGAAAGAAACACAGTTCCCAGCTGATATTCTTGCTCGGTACTTGCTCAAAGCAAACTGCTTCTGTCTTCACGAACCATTCCCAGCACGCGCTTGGAAGCCGAGTTACCTTGGGAAATCCATTCCACTCGCAGCCCCCTCCTCCCTGTGGCTGGACCACACTGTGCGTCCGCGCCCACCGTCAGGAGACTTCCTTGGTGTGTTCCAGCTCAGCAGTCTCTGCCCCTGGGCAACACCAACGTTTCTCCAGGTGAGGGCTCCGAAGTGCAAAGGAGTTAGAAGGGGAGGAGTTGGGGACGGAAGGGAGGGGACTTGTCTCCAAACTGGGTATGCAGAGCCTGCACGACTGAATACAACAGAGCAATGAATATATAGTTTTCTGAAGACGCTTCTATTCATGCAACATATTTCAGAGCACCTGCCCGCCCCCGCAGCCTTGCAGACACTCTTCCAGATGCTTGAGATGCACAAGTACGAAGACAAGAAGCCCTGCCCTCGTGGAGCTCACATGCATATTTTACGTAAGATTGGGAAATGGCTAGTGTCTATATCCAAAAAGAGAATTCTTTTGTGCGGGATGATGGACCTTATGGTGTGTGTGGGGGGGGAGGGCAACCTCCCGCATTCCCAGGCACCGCCCAGGGTTCATGTCATACCCCAGCCACTGCACTGGAAATACAGAGGTTAGCAACACGGCACTTGGCCTCTGGCCCCACGAAGTTGAAAGAATGGAGAAGGAGAGGGTCGCTTAGAAATGGATGGCCACCCATTTAGAAGAGAGATCAGGGCAGCGAGGGAAAGGAATCAAAGAGCCCACAGCCAAAGGAGACTGAGCAAGGCTGGGTGGAAAAGGGGCTGGGGCTTCCAGAGGAAGCTCTGACTGAGCGGAGGGTGAGGATGAAGGTATGGAGAGGTGACAGAGGGTTCAGGGTAAGGAAGGGCAGTCACAACGATGCAGGAAACAGCATGGGCTGTCCCAGGGAAGAGTGTGTGAGATGTGGCTGGGGAAGGGGCAGGCCTGCACACCCCCAACAAGACTCAAACTGCAGGAGGGATGAACAAATAAATCCTCAGGTCAGGAAACCATGTAATAAGTCAGACTAGGCTCCTAATTAATAGAATTTTACTTTAATCTATACATGGAAAGCAATTCTTTTGGTTTGGGTCGGGGATTATCATAAAGGGAATTTGGTTTGGTTGGGGATTAGAAAAAAGAGGACTTCAACTCAACAAACAGGTCTCAAGCCCTGTCTCTATGCCTGGCACTAGGCAAAAACAGCTATCGACCCAGCCACTTGATCTTTACCATCGAGTCACACCTGCAGAATTCTACAAATCCATCTAGAATATTCAGAAAATGACCAAAGAGAGAGGTGCATACGTGGGACAACCTCCAGCTGAACATCTGTATCTAGCTGCACAGAGGGCTTCAAACCTTCAAACCGTAGGCTAGACTACTCAACAGTACAAAGACATAAAACGGTATAAAGTATATAAACAGTATAAAAGCAGTATAAAGTGGTGAAGAATTCAGGTTCTGGAGGCCCCTGGCTGGCTCGGTCAGTGGAGCATGCGACTCCTGATGTTGGGGTTGTGAGTTCAAGCCCCACGTTGGGTGTAGAGCTTACTTAAAATGAAATAAAATAAAATAAAATGAAAAGGGATTCAGGATCTGGAGTCAGATAAAGTCAGATTACAGTCCCTGCTCTGTCTCCTTACGAGCTATATAACTTTGGGCAAGTTACATAACCACCCCATGCTTCAGTTTCCTCACCTGAAAATGGTATTTATTCATTTCCTATCACATATTCAGATAAAGCCTGTGAAGCGCTTTGCGTAAGACGTAACACTCGGTCAGCACAGCTTCCATAGTCAGTGCGCCTTCTCGGGAAGGTAGGGGTTCAGAGCGGCGGAATTACCTACACCCTGCTGTTGTGAAGATCAGGGATGGACTCTCAGATCTGTTTCAGGCCTTTCACAAAATTTCAGTTTCTCCCTCCTAGGAAAGACTTTAGTAATAGTAGTTTCCTGTGTGGTCACAATAGGAGGATAATTCATTCTAAATGCCTGCATGAGAATAGAAACTGATGTAGAGCTAGCACCAGAAGAACAGATGCAACCCACAAACGATGAGTAAAACGTTTAAGACTATGCCTCGTATAGGGAAAAAAAATTCAGTAACTACGAAAATGAGCCCTTCCACCCAGCAAGAACAGAGTTTACAGTCCAAGGGACACCCTCTGACCCAAGATAAGGAATAATACAGGCAAAAGGACTTAATATTAACAGGCTGCATTTGGTCTTCTCAAAGCCATTTAGAACTAAAAAGCACCGCATGTAAATATTGATCATATTGCTGTTAATAAGTACTCTCCTCCCTTTGTATTCATTACTTGAATGTGACAGAGTGAGCTTTCGTAATTCCCACAAGCACAGCCAGGTAGACACAGGAAACCTGAGCTGAGTTCTCAAAACAGGATTCTTCTTCACAAAGGCATAGTTGATGCCAAATAAATGAGATTTGAAGCCTAGGAACAAATAATACCACAAACACAATTTCTTCCTTGCAAGGGAGAATGCCTTTTGGGGGTCTGTTTTATAGAATCTCAGACTTTTCCATTTGGAAGGAACCTTACAAGCCCCTGTAGATCAACCTCCAACCTACATGATCACTATCCTAGTCACTGGTTTAAAAAGGGGAAGGAAACGGAAGAGGGATGGGGGAGGAAGGGAAGGAGGGAAAGGAGGAGAAAGGAGATAGAGCATGTGAAAAATTAAACGGTACAGGGATGAAATCAGAATCCTGCAACTCAACACTTACCCAACCAACTCTGTGTCTCCTCCTAGGCTGATTTTAAACTTTTGATACTTGTTGGGTAGGAGGTTTGATCAGGTATAGATAACTGTAGTAAAGGCCCCAATGGGTTCATCCTGTCTTTAATAGTAACTCCAGAATACTACACTGAAGCCTTTGTGGAAAAGTCAGACCCACACCCACAGCTCTGACTTCTACAACATTCTTATTTTTACCGTGACCTAGATGAGGCCGTGTACTATGTGGTTACCATGGGCCAATGGATATCTTTCTGCAATTTTGCTGGAGGACCCGGGATGTTATCTACTTTGTCATAACTTTTAAAATCAGGATAAAGGATATTTCGACATGTGTCACCCAGAAAGGGTGTCATGTGACTAAACTAGGTGTTCTCTTCCGTTACTAATTTCTACGCTGTTTGGTAAATTTCCCCAATGCAGAGTTCTCCATTAGGATTTCCCTCCTTCCCTCCTTTCCACAAATTATAAGGCATGTTTTATATCCTAGAAGAGCTCGCAGTCTACTGAGTGAAAGAAGGAATCTTCATGGAGGGTTAAAATATCACAGCATTTCCAGTAGCACAAATAGTTCAGGAGACGGGCGCTCTAGGTGGGGGCCAGCCATATTGTACCCCCGTGACCATAAAACAAAGCAGAAAACTAAATGCCACGAGCATGATATGAATGAATTGAGATAAGAGTCCTCAAAGGGGAAGAGATCTTTTCTGAGAGAGGTGACAAGGGGAACTTAATACGGAAGATGGACTTTTTCCTGGGTTCAGGGAGGCATAGGATTTGGGTAGGTAAAAATAGCAGGATGTAATGATCTAGTCTAAAGCAAAGGGTTTCAAAGTGTAGATCCCGGGCCTGCAAAATCAGCAACACCTGGGAACTTGTTAGAAGTGCAAATTCTAGGGTGTACCCTTGACCTACTGAATCAGAAATAAGTCCTAGCCATTGGTGTTTAGCATCCAGGTGATTCTGATGTTTACTTTACTTTGACAATCAATTATCTAAGTTTGAGATTTTCAAGCTGGGGTCTATGAAATTGGATGGGGAAAGAAATACTCTTTATTCTCACTAATCTCTAACTGAAACTTAGCATCTTCTTCCATTGCAGATGTGAGCAGTAAACTACTATGGAAATTATTAGGACCAGTGCTAGATCCTTTTACAGTTGGCTGTTGAACAACACAGGTTTGGACTGCGCGGGTCCACTTACATGCGGGCTTTTTACAGGACAGTCCTGTAAATGTATTTTTTCTTCTTTATGATTTTCTTAATAACATTTTCTTTCCTCTGGCTTACTTCATTGTAAGGATTCAATGTATAATACCTATATCATACAAAATATGTGTTGATTGACTGTTTATGTAATTGGTAAGGCTTCTGGTTAATAGTAGGTTATAGGGACACCTGGGTGGCCCAGTTGGTTGAGTGTCCAACTCCTGGTTTCAGCTCAGGTTATGATCTCAGGACTGTGCAGCAGAGTTTACTTGAATTTCTCTCTCCCTTTGCCCCTCCCCCCATGTGCGCTCACTCTCTCTCAAATAAATGGGTAAATCTTAAGAATAAAAAAAAGTAGGCTAGGGGCACCTGGGTGGCTCAGTCAGTTAAGCGTCTGCCTTCAGGCTCAGGTCATGATCCCAGGGTCCTGGAGCCCTGCATCGGGCTCCCTGCTCAGCAGAATCTGCTTAAGGATTCTCCCCCTCTTTCTGCTCCTCCTCCCGCTCTCTCTCTCAAATGAATAAATAAAATCTTTGAAAATAAAATAAAATAATAGCCCAGTAAAGGTCAGAAGGATGGACTGGAATACAAAGAAACAGAAGGTGAGAGATGAAATTTCTAATCCCCGCTTGACTAATAAAAGCCGGACTTGAAGAGGGTGAGAATGAAAACGTAAAGGAGTTGTATAAGAGTGACATTGGGCATGACAGAGAGAGGAATCAAAGGTGACTCCGGAAGTTTTAAGTGAGGGTCACTAGAACAGGAATCATACCAAGAAAAAAAAAATCAGAGGTGCCAGGTAGAGCAAGTCTGGACAACGCAAGCGCTGTGTTGTCTACAGGATGTCTAGGCGAAAACAGTACTTATCTATGGCTTGGTCCTAAGCTTCAAGATTTATTGCAGATCCTGAAGAGTTTATTTGGATTTCCGCAAGAGCTTTTCCCCAACAGAGATTTTTATCCTGGGCACATGGACACACAGGGGTTTCCATGAACCCTTGAAATACTGGAAGTGAATTTTGTTTGGGGTCATGAGCATTTCTGTGGGAGGAAGTAAGTCCTTTCCCTACAAACTCAAATGGTATATGACCCTCTTTCCCCCTCCAAAACTGTTAAGAAGTACTCTGTTCATCCTTCTAAACATTCCAAGCAAGGTAAGCCCTCTTGTCTGATAATTTTGGGGAAGAGGCAGGAGTCTCAGAACAAACCAAAGACGTCTCAGTAACGAAGCAGCAGCGAGATCACAGTCATCTGTGAATGATTCTGAGTCAGTAGAAGCTCACCACACAGTCATCGGATGAGGAGAGAGTTTGGAATTTCTTGGTCAAAATTCAGTGGACGGAAGAGACTCATCTCTTGAACCAAATCTTGTCTGCATACCTGTTTCTACAAGCGTAGTCATGAAAACCCCAATTTTAAGACTAAAAATGGTCATTTTTACAACAACTCCTGCACTGCTCAGCTCTCCACCGTCCAAAGAAGCCGAACTGCACTGACTGTGCCCTGAGGGAAAGGAAGCCACAGCTCCAGTCCTGGTTTGCTTCGGTACTGCCCTCTACTGGCCAGTTCCAGTTACTCCCACTCTCCAGCTTCATGGGGCCAGATGGGAGATTCTGCAATTATGCTGCTTCTGATAGAGCCTCTTTAGAGAGTTCAGACCCCAAAGAGATCCAAAAAATTTTAACACAAATCTACCAGCTCCAAAACCAAAATAAAGCAAGATCAAAATGTCAATAACATTGCTAGGAGATTACAGCATTTTCTAATAGAGTGCTTTTTTTTTTTTAAGTTGAAAGAAGGTTGTTTTTTGTTTGGTTTTTAGTTTTAGGAGAAGAATTTAGAGATTCATCACTTCCATACAATATCCAGTGCTCATCACAACAAGTGCCCTCCTTAATGCCCATTACCCAATTAGCTCATCCCCCACCCACCTCCCCTCCAGCAACCTCAGTTTGTTCTCTATAGTTAAGAGTCTGTTTTATGGTTTGCCTCTCTCTTTTCCCCCCCATGTTCATCTATTTCGTTTCTTAAATTCCACATATGAGTGAAATCACATGAAATCTTTCTCCAACTGACTTATTTTGCTTAGGGTAACACTATCTAGCTCCATCCATGTGGTTGCAAATGGCTCTAATAGAGTGTATTTTTGCCACTCGTTAAATATTTGTTAACTCCAGATAATTAAGACAAAAAATACGTTCAATGTGACATATATAAAGTGATAATAAATAAGCAGAAGAGGCCAAGATATTAGGAAATTTAAAAGTTGTGCCCACAGATTGGAATAAGGAAATAAAAGCCTTGAAAATAGCTGTTTTGTTTTGTTTTTTTTTTTCATTAAAACTAAGTACCTTTGTTAGGTAGTATGTGGAAAGTGGTTTCAAAGTAAGCTTAATAAACGTATGTTTATTTGTCAAATATACTTCAGTAGAGCTGGAAAATAATAGAAGACTGATTATATTTTGCCTTTCTATTATCACCTTCCAGTGTAATCGATATATATGGATGATAAATATAAGTTACCCTCAGCATCTGATGAATCAGCAAGCCCTGATCAGATACACAATTCGAGAGATCTTTGTTGGTAATGAAAGGACTTGTCATTGTTTCTTTTTTTTTTTTTTTTTAAGATTTATTTATTTATTTGAGAGAGAGAGCGTGAGCAGGGTGGGGGAAGGGAGAGAGGGAGAGGAGAATCCCAGCAGACTCCGCACAGCGCAGAGCCCGGGCTCGATCTCACGACCTTGAGATCATGAACTGAGCTGAAATCAAGAGTCGGACGCTTAACTGACTGAGCCAATCAGGCACCCCCTCACCATTCCTTTCTTATTATAACTTCAGGAACAGAAGGATAAAAGAAAATATTGCCCATACTAACATGTAACTTAGATTTCAACTCTCCTTTTCCCTCCTTTGAAGTCCTTCCCTACCCCCAAAAAAATCTACACAAGAAGTTACTAAACATTTCACAGGGAAGAAGGGAGAGGTTTTCATTGTAGACATTGTAATATTTTCCAATATTGTTACAATTCTCACTTGTGGGTAGTTGAAATTTGACAAATCTATACAATTTGTTGAAGCTAGGTATTCTTTAGCTGCTGTAGGTCCCATTTTGTTGGAGTTCATTCCTTGAGGACACAGACAGGAAAGTTCTCTTCTTTTCCTCAATATCATCATCTTTCTAAAAAATACACAAGACCACAGAGGCTTAGCTTTGATAAAATGAAACGGTATTGTTCCTGGAGATTCATGGTGGTGTTAAAACTAAAAATAACATTAAAAATATACATAAAGAATCATCTTCTGCAGCTGTCCAAGGACAACTATACTTGCTAATAAGCAAGATGGTTACAAATACGAGTCTCAGAAAGTGGCCTTGTTATTGAAAGCAGAGTTTTAAAAATTATGCAGATAAGACCCTGTGTCTGCATTAGTGAGTTACTGTGGAATTGTATGATTCCACATCAATTGAGCCATATACCATTTGGTCAAAAAGTTTAACCTGCATGTCCAGACCTTGCCAATGGCAGTGTGAAATGAGGTCACATGTATTTATTAATACCCATTTTAAGAAAAATTTAACTCCTCCTCCTGCTTAACTGCAGGACTTCCAGGGTCTTGACAAATTCCTCTCCTCAGTTTCTGGAAGTCATGACCCCCCACCCTCCCCCACCCCACCGCCCCAGTGGTCTGCTGCCTCAGCAATCCGTCTGTCTCCTGGCCGGTCCATTCTCTCCCTGCACCGGCTATCATCTGTCACTCTGCTGAACAGCCCCCCCCCCACCGCCATTCCTGGACGCGCACCCCCGCCAGCCACTGCTTCTACCCAAACCAAGGCAGAGACCCTTCTTTTAGTTCTCTGATGACCCTGCTCAGCCCAACTGCAACCTTTAGAAGAGACTTCTCTGACAGTTCAAGAAAATGGAAGGGACGTTGTAACACCAAGAATGCTTCAAGCTATACTGGATCTGGCAGGCCAGGTACACCTCCAAATCTCTCTCTTTTTTAGAGATTTATTTTAGAGACAGAGAGCACCCCTTGCTAGTGGGGTGAGGGAGAGAATCTCAAGCAGAGAGAGCCTAATACGGGGCTAGATCCCACAACCCTGAGATCATGACCTGAGCCGAAATCAAGAGTCAGCGTTTAACGGACTGAGCCACGCTGGCGCTACTCCAGATCTCTTATAATAGTGATCTTTGGACTGGGTTTCTACTACCCGGGGTGTAGTAGTGACTGTTTCTCAAGATATGCAAGAATAGGGGTCATCATTAGGACATCAATTTCAGGTCCTCAACTTCCATATGTATGAACTCTTTCCCAAATGAGTCTCTGAAGGAGCCTTTGGTAGGTTAAGCTACTTCTGTCTTCTTCAATAACTGCTCTTCTCCCACATAAAAACCAACTCACCTCTCATCCATAAGTTTACATTTGGAGTCAGCTTTCCATGTGTTTTTCGTGTTTCTGCAGGTCTTGGGCATGAGACACTAACTGTCCTTAATTCGGACTGTCTTTCAGGGATGTTTGTATCCTTGTAAGCATCCTTGAGACCAAAGTGCAGACATGGTTACTGTTTTAGGTTGAATTTTGTCTCCTCCCCACCAAAAGATGTTGAAGTCCTAATTCCCAGTACCTCAGCATGTGCCTTTATTTGGAAATATTGTCGTTGCGGATATACTTAGTTAAGATAAGGTCATACTGGAGTAGGGTGGGCCCCTAGTCCAATATGACTGGTGTCCTTATAAGCAGACAGCCATGTGAAGACAGAGATAGAGGGTACGCCATGTGATGACAAAGCAGAAACTGGAGTTATGTAGTTGTAAGCCAAGGAACAACAAAATGGCCAGCAAACCACTCGAGACTAGGAAGGCAAGAGATTCCCCTACAGGTTTCAGAGGGAAGATAGCTCTGCCAGCACCTTGATTTCACACTTTTAGACCTCAGACCTGAGAGACAATGAGTTTCTGTCGTTTTATGCCACCCAATTAGTGGGACGTTGTTATGGCAGCCCTAGGAAACTAATATGCTAACTGTCCAGGATAATAATGTTTCAGTCGAGCCAATGGAAGGCATGCTTACTGACCCCTGTAAAAGATTTGGGTTTCCTGAGGCGCCTGGGTGCTCAGTCGTTAAGCATCTACCTTTGGCTCAGGTCATGATCCCAGGGTCCTGGGATCGAGCCCCGCATCAGGCTCCCTGCTCAGCTGGGAGCCTGCTTCTCCCTCTCCACTCCCCCTGCTTGTGTTCCCTCTCTCGCTGTGTCTCTCTCTGTCAAATAAATAAATAAAATCTTAAAAAAAAAAAAAAGATTTGGGTTTCCTAAGACCAGAATTCTTTTCCTGAAATGTAACCTATTGCCTGAGCAGGCATCCATCTGGGCCCCTCCACACTGACCCTGTGAGAACTGGGGCTCAGGAACATGCAAACATGGTCACATTCTGGCTATTGTTCTGCTGTGACTAACTGCCGCCCAGCTTCTGCCTGCACCCGTGAAACATCGAATCGCAGACCTTGCACAGTTCGCAACGTGGAGCATTACTGTAGGATATCAAAATCTCTGCCCACCAAACAAAGGAACATTTAGACAATCAGTTTCTTTAACCAGGTCATCATAAACACATACTCATTTCATTGAAAGACATAGTTCAGATCAATGTTCAAATAAAGTTTCTAATATATATGTCATTTGCTCATTAAACTCTTAGAGCCCCATGAAAGAATATTTATATGTGGAATATGCGGAGCTAGTATTTCATAGGGTGATCAATAATACTTTTTAAGAAAATAAAATCCATATTAGGATAAAATTCTATGGGAGAGGTAGAATGGAGTTCAAGGAACAAAAAGAGTGATAGAGTATCACAAAGCTTGTTAAGAGATTTTTAAATATGGAAAATGGTTGCTATCAAGTTTCTATTGTACCAAGATTTCACTGGATACATTTAAAAGAACCATTAACATTTTCATTTTAAACGTCAATATCTACGATACATGATAAAATGACTCTTTTGAGACTATTTACATATATATAATGAGGATGATTCCAGATTTTTTTTTAAAAAATCCATCAAAGTATCATGTTTTTCAAAACTGGTAGGAAGGCACGCAAGTAAAACCGGTTCGAAGACTGTTCACCGCCTTCCCGCTGGAGCGCCCCAGCTCCTGGCCTGTGGGGGTGGCTGGGGCCGGGCCCCCTCCCTGCCGGCCGAGCCTCGCAGGCCCCGCGCGGTCGGGCCGACCGCCGCACCGCAGTCCTCAGCAGAGCTGATGCTTCACGGTGGTTACCTGAACGAAGAAGGTTGGGTGCTAGAAAGCGGCCGTGCGGACCCTCTGATGTTGCTTTAGGGGCCGCCCTAGCACTGGCCTAGCCTGGAGTGCCCGAGACCAGGATGGCTCTGGCGGTCAAGGGGTGTCCTGCCCTGCCGCATGTTGTCACACCAAAAATGAAAAAAGTGCCACGTAAGCTACTAGATGCAGCACTCCTTGGCTGTAGTTGGCGGGTGTCTTGTGTGCTCACGAAGTGGCTGGGCTCAACTGCGGGCACCCGTTCGCGTCAGTCCTGGATATTTCCCCTTTACGTGTTCCTTCCTCACTGCCTGAAAAAGACTAACTAGTTGTAAAAACAATCAAGATGAATACGTTCAAGTATGGCTTTTCTTTTCTTTTTTCTTTTTTTTTTTTTAAGATTTTATTTATTTATTTGACAGAGACACAGTGAGAGAGGGAACCCAAGCAGGGGGAGTGGGAGAGGGAGAAGCAGGCTTCCCGCTGAGCAAGGAGCCCGATGCGGGGCTCAATCCCAGGACCCTGGGATCATGACCTGTGCCGAAGGCAGATGCTTAACGACTGAACCACCCAGGCGCCCCTCAAGTATGGCTTTTCAGAACTGGGTCAGAGACCCCTGGGGTTATGTCCTGGCGCCCTGAGGCATGGGGAAAAGTGACTAAGTGGAATTGGTGAGGAAGATATTAAAAACTAAGGGAGGGACGAAGGAGAAAATCAGAGGAAAATAATCAATAGTAATTAAGAGAGAAGAAAATGAACCATGAGGAAGAAATAAAGGAGGATCATAACATTTACATTAAAGTGTCTTGTAATAAGGGGAAAAAATGGCTGCCTTATTTCAAATTTGGGGTTAAACTTAAGAGGCAGAAGGCAGAAATCCTCATATATTCTTATATATTTCTTTAAAAACTCCCTAGTACCTCTAGAAGATACTAACCAACTCATTATTTTATCATTTTTTTTAAGATTTGTTTTAAGTAAGCTCTACGCCCAATGTAGGGCTTGAACTCACAACCCTGAGATCAAGAGTCACATGCTCCACCGACTGAGCCAGCCAGGCACCCCACTTGCCAGTTTTTAAAATAATGAGTTAGGGGGCACCGGGCTGGTAATGCCAGATATTAGCTGCCTCCCAATAAAATACACAATAGTCACTCCAAAAAAAAAAAAAAGAAAAAAGAAAAAGGAAAGAAATCTGATCAAACCTCTTAATCTAACTTCCAATATAAAAGGAAAAAAAAGATAGAAAAGTATGTTCAGTGATGGCTAAAGGATACCATCAGCAAAGTCCTGATTGTAGAAACTTCACAGGTATGAAATGAAATGAACTAAACACTTCAATCAGAAGGCAGAGATGGTCAGATTGCAGCACACAGAGGTGGTTATCGCTCTTTTTAATCAGTCTTCTCTCTCTAGTTCTTACCATAGACACTTTAAAAATAAAGATACAAATAGTGAGAGGATAGGAAAAGACATACCATATGAACAGTAAGCATAAGCAAGCTGGGTCATAAGAAAACAGGCAAAATGCACTTCGAAGCAATGAGTAGTAATGGAGATAAAGCAGGAAACTTCATCATGATAACATGGCTGATATCTGAGAAAGAAACATTAAAAATGTCTATGGGCCTAAGAAAAACGGCTTTAAAGGACAAAATGCAAAAAACTGACAGAAATAAAGGAAGACACCTACAGTCACAGAGATTTTAACACACCTCACTCAGCAATTAAAAGAGCAACCGGACCCCCCCCAAAAGAAAAAAGAAAAAAATCAGTAAGAATATAGAACTGAAGTGATGCTATCAACCAACCATAAAAATTTAGGAACAAAGAACCACAAGGATTCTAAAATAAGGAGAGAGGGAAGGGAGGGTGAGTGGGTTAGGCATTTATCTGCCTCCCCTTCTAAACTAGTTCTTTAAGTACTGTTCAAACATAGTGACTAAGCAAGCACATGTATGCCCCAGATCTGAAGAGAAAGATGGTAACAGGAGAGGTGTTAAGTTTAAGGAAAGAATGGTCCATCTTTTATTTATATAGTTTTCAAACCCAAGTAAGCTTGCAAAGCCTTTTTTACATGCATGATGTCATTCCATTCTTACATATCCTTTGAAAAAAGCAGCCCACATTTCCTTATCCCCATTTTACAGGTAAGAAAGTCAAGCTCAGAGGCTGACAAGCCAAAAAAAAGGCAAGTTCGCTGCTAGATCAAAGGGTGGACGTATTCTAACGATCCCAGGAGTGCAGTGAGTTACCAACTATTTTCTTTCTTGTAAGTAAATTTTCTATAAGATGTCCAAATGCACAAAGAAATAATACAAAGGGTATGGGCTCCTCAGTTAAGCATTCAGCTAGTCTCCCCCTTACCCACAAGGAGTATGCTCAAGACAACCAACGGATGCCTGAAACTGCATAGTACCAAGCTCTGTATATACTATGATTTTTCCTATACACACATACTTATGATAAAGTGTAATTTATAAATTAGGCACAATAAGAAATTAACAGTAACTAATAATAAATCAGAACAATTGTAACACTATACTGTAATCCTAGGTATGTGAACGTGGTCTCTCTCTCTCAAAATCTCTACTTGCACAGTACTCACCCTTCCTGGGATGACGGGAGATGATCCAATGCTGACACAGCAAGATGAAGTGATAGGAATGACACAGGCATTGTAATGTAGCAAGAGGCTACAACTGACCTCCTGGTGATTCGTGAGGAGGAGCCCCGGCTTTCAGCTTCCAGACTGTGGTGACCGCGGATAACTGAAACCGAGGTAAGCAAAACTGCAGATAAGGGGGGACGACTGTATTTTCACACACTCCCTAAAATGATGTCGTCAGATACCAGGTTGGACCCAAGAGGACAGAGCTGTGAACGTTCACCCTGAGTCCAAACAGCATCCTCAAGTGAACACTCCTTCATGGACTTGTCGGCAAATTCAGTAAGTGTTGACCACACTCCTGGTTACACATGAAAACTGATCAAGCTGTGGTTTAGAAACAATTTCAAAGTAAACAGTCTGCAGAAAATATGCAGATTTACTCTTCCAATTAGCAAAACACAGACTTTACAGATCATTTCATTACTGAAGGACAAATCTCAGAGTAGAATCATTTTGTTTCTTGGCTTGAACCAAAATATGTTTAAAAATAAATATACATTTAAAATATGTTCTAGACAAGGACTGGTTATTTAAATATTATATATAAGCTTTATTTACACTCTTCTTCCATGTTCTACTGAAGCATATTTCTTTTAGGTACATGGGAGACCACATCATTAAGGCTAATGGTGGTTTTATCTAGGAAAAAAAATAATCCATGAACACCAAGGAATATTTTCTAGCTTCTTGGCAAAACACAAAAGGGAAGAAAAATGATTTGACTTTTTAGTTCTAATTGTTTTCAATGTTTTATATAAGTTCAATGTTCAGATTTTTATAGAACCTGAGTGAATAAAATGCAGAAGTAAATCACTACTATTTAAAGCAAACTGGCTTTTTACATATGTGACTTTTATTTTAATAAAGAAAGAAAGAAAGAAAGAAAGAAAGAAAGAAAAAGAAAAGAAATAGAAAATAGGCCAATAGGTCCTCCCAGCACGTAGTCCTGCCTGAGGTGGGCAGGCCTCCTGGCACAGGCTGGGAGCGACTCTGCCCATGGCCAGCTCACCTGCTGGGGCAGCCCAGGAAAACCCTGGCTCTGTGCAATCATGAGAAACCAGACCAATCCGATCATTATGTAGCATCCAAGCATTGAAGGAACTATCAAATAGTAACAACTCAATGATTCTTTGTGGCTTATTTTTATTCTGAATCAATAACCTAGAAGTGAAGTTCACAGCCTATCAGGCCTTCACGGGTCCATCTACTTCCCCCTGAACACCTACCGAAGGAAAAGGCAGCATGTGTTATGAGGGATCACTGCTTCTAAGAATAATCTGGAGGAGGCAGTCCTGAAACCCAAGTTCAGATGTGCTTAAATTAAGTACTGATCTGATTACTCAACTATGAAGAGGTCTTTTGAATGCACAATTCATTTTTAGCAAGTACAATGTATTGAGACCAACATTTTGATATTATAAAAGCAGGCTAAGTCACACGAATGTCTAAAAGTGGCTGAAAAACGAAGACTACATGCTTTTGCAGCCTAAGAATAAGCAGGGAGTGGAGCCAAACGTGAACATACATCTCAGCAGAAAGGTGATAAACAGAAAGCCAAGTAAATAATATGCCAAAGAGTGAAGAAACCCCACATTATGGCTCATACTAACTTTCAAACAGAGTGAAAAATTCATACTTTATAACGGTAAACACAAATGCAGTTAGGTGTGTAGATCACCTACACCTACACCCAAAGAACCCATCCAAAATATCAATTTGTTGATGAGAATCATAAAACTAATTTCATGTTAATTTGCTAATTTATGAGATAAAAAACATACAGTCCTTGATTCTGAAAAGGCCATTTAATATCTTATCCCATTTACTGGTCCTGGAAGGAGGGGAAAAGAGAAGGCATTTGGAATTGCATTAAAACAAAGTTTAGAACAATATAAAACAGGTGGAAAGAACAACCAAAGGCCAATAAATATTCAGTCTACATGAAACACAGGAAAATAGGAGAAAATACCGCAGGTGCTCTGCTGTACCATGGAGAGACCCAGTAGCCATGATCACTTCCTAGATTACTCTTTGGATACTTAATTCAATTGGCCTTAATTGCTTATGAAGTGTGTGACACAATTAGGGAGGATTTGTCTTTAATTTAGCTCTGAAAGAAGCATGAATGGATGGAAACGCTAATCACAGACCACAGCAGATCATTAGAGCAATTAGGAACAAACTTTCCAGTCTTGCAAACCTTTCACACAAACCACCTGCTAGCCTTTGGAGCCAGGCTTCAGACTCGCAAAAACTTTGGGGTTCTTAAGGGCAAGTGAGAGCTCATTGAGGAAGGAAATAAAGTGGGAGTCTCTTTCAGATTTCTTTGATTCAAAAATGACAACAATGGTAAAGTGAGGTTCCGGGCGGGTTAGGAAGTAGGTGCTCTGAACTTTGTCATCATAGAAGTGGACCACCTTTTCCAAGCTGTTCAGTTCGGACATGCGGTCTGTCATGATCATGATGACATTGGGCCAGTGCATGACGGGCCTGTCGCTGGGCAGAGACACCACGGCTGGATACTGGTCCACTCCCTTAGGGGCCTCTCTGTAGGAATGGGGGTGGTGATAGCCGTGACCCTGAAAGCTCTCAGAACCTCGGTTGTCAAAGATTAAGGACACATTGGCAGCATCATACTTCCTGATGAAGCTGGAAATCTTTCCAAAAAAGTCTGGGTTGGCTTTCGCAGTCAACGTTTTCATTTCTGAAGCAGTCGTTTGTCGGCTCAGTGCCTCGTGAAAGTAAAAGCTAAACTTGGCAAGAAGCATGTTTTTGAGTTTCATCAGCCAGAGGAAAAGGTGTGGGGGCTGAACGGCCTTCTGAGACTGCCCTCCAAACAGATGTTTCTTGGTCTCCCGCTGCTTTTCAAAGATCTGGCCCCAAGTCTGCAGCTTGGTGTGAGCACTGTGCAAGTTCACCAGAGATGGGAGGAACTTCCACTCTGAGACCTGAGCCTGGGCCTTCAGGAGATGACTCAGGACGTCCACTTCCAGCTGGAAACTGCTTTCCAAAGGGCTGAGGATGGGGTGGTGAAATCTAGAGGGGAAGGGAAATTAATAGAAATAAGTGGAAATGTTACTCCACGTGGGCATTTCCTACCCTCAAAACAGCACACTGTGGCCAGACGAATAATATTACGTTGGGAGCAGGGAAAAGAAAGACTGAAGGGCTCCATGTCGATTCATTTATAAAGTTGTTCTGCGGCGTCTGGGTGGCTCAGTCAGTTAAGTGTCCGACTCTTGATCTCAGGTCAGCTCTTGATCTCAGGGTCATGAGCTCAAGCTCCATAGTAGGCCCCATGCCCAGTGTGGAGTATTAATTAATAATTTATTTATTTATTTAAAAAATAAAATATACTTAAAAATAAATAAAAAGTTGTTCTGACATAACTTCACCATCTCAGAATTATGTCAGCATCATATCCTCCTATGGAAACCGCCTGATGTTTAAACAAAAAATGAGAGTAGCGGCTAACTTCTTTTCAAATACAAAGAAATTAAATTAGCTGTACTTTTTTCCGAGCCTATTTTATTTATTCTGGGAATTGTATAACTAACATAATCAACAAAACAAGGCATCTTTTTTTTCAAGATGTGGTCCTAAAGAGGCAGAGGTAAAAAAAAAAAAAAGTCACTAAAACACCTCTTAAATGTGTATGTAACACACGTAAACTTATTTAACGTTCATAGTAACTCCACAAAGTATTATGGTAACTCCATAGTAACTCCATAAGGCAAGCCTTTATTCAATCCTAGCTCCCAAATTTTCTGCATATTTAATCGCAGTTAAAAAACAAAATGGGAGCTAAATAACAAAAATCTAACATTTCAACACTTATGTTTTAAATTGGATTACTACTCACTAAATTAACTCTATGACTCATGGATTGCTACCTGCTATTTGTAAAACATTTTTTCTAATTCGCTGGTAGCAGTAATATTGGGTAGCAGGAGGGGAACGGATGTGGAAGTGCCTCCCTTCCAGGGAGAGGGGGGAAAAGACCAAGTACAGAGACCCTGAGGCAAGCGAGAGCAAGTTCTTTCTGATGTTTCAAGTCTCCTCTTCAGAGTCATTTCCTTAGAGATGTCTTCTCTGTTTGCCTCCAAACTAAGTCAGGTGACCCCAATCGTATCCGCTAGTTTCTTAATACCTGTCTTCCACTTGAGTAGCTTCATCACATAATTTGTCCGACAAACTGGGACATATGGTCACCTTTGCTTTGAGCTCCTCCCTGAGGAAAAGTAAAAGCTGCCTATTCCCTTCGCTCCTTTATCTCTAGAACATATGGCACATACTAGAGATTCAGGAGAGATTCAGGAAACATGGCAACCAACTATGTTAAGATTTGAATCCTACTTTCTGCCTCATTGATTCTGTTGTTTGTGATCGAAATGAAATTCTGTAACAATGGCTAAGGAGAGTCCTCCCTGTCTGGACCACTTAGAGCTTTCTTGCCTAGGCTGCTGCTTCTTGTGAGAAATGCCCGGGGAGTTTGAGTGTCTGCCTGGCCTGTGCACCCTCCTTCTCAAGGAGCCAATACCAGGCCCTTATACTCTTCCCAAAGACCCGAAGCATCTGCAAGTGACCCTATTTTAAATATGTGGGCAACATCTAGCATTTACTGATCATATCTTATGCCCCAGGCACCACAGGATTTGATTTACAGGTCTGAATCCATGTAAAGTACTTGTTTCACTGTCAACAAGACAGAATCTTCTCATATGGCTGTTTTGGCCCCTGCTGAAGCGGAAAATACTGGTTATGAATGAAAAAGTTAAGAAAAAAAACCATCACAAATATAGCTGGAGTTAAAAAATCCATTTAAACATTAATTAGAGGGATTATTAAACACTAATTAGAGAGCCCATACTAGGTTAGATATTATAAGATAGAAACTCATTATCATGTGATAAGGATATAGTTAC
Organism: Halichoerus grypus; assembly: GCF_964656455.1. Lineage (NCBI taxonomy): Eukaryota > Metazoa > Chordata > Mammalia > Carnivora > Phocidae > Halichoerus > Halichoerus grypus. The sequence goes on from NC_135717.1 coordinate 128,041,494, forward strand.
TCACATGACCACACATTATTTTTTTTCTATTACCAGCATTTTACCTTCAATATCCTTCAAGAGAGGGAAGCTAAAACATGGGTGGAGGGTTTCAGTCTAATAATACATTCAAAGAATCAGAAAGATAGGGGTGCCTGGGTGGCTCAGTCAGTTAAGTGTCCACCTCTTGATTTCGGCTCAGGTCACGCTCTCAGGGTCGTGAGATGGAGCCTCACATCAGACTTCGTGCTCGGCAGGGAGTCTGCTTGAAGATTCTCTCCCTCTACTTGCTGTCTCTCGCACTCTCTGTCTCTCTAAAATAAATAAATAAATCTTAAAAAAAAGAATCAGAAAGATAAACTAGATTTCAAATCCTCTAGCTCATGCGCTTAATTAATTAATTTGGACTCTTCAGATATTACATGCTTTGAAATAAACATTAAGAAAGTCTAATACACATGCACACACACAACTTCACTATAGCATGGTTCACAATCTGTGAATGGTAAGAAATGCTCCTACCACCTTAGCGTTTAGGCTCTTTGACACTTAATGACCACAAAGCATCACAAAATTCTATAATGATGGGTATCAAGAAAATTTGCCAAGGAACTTGGAACACAGTAAGACTTTCAATAACAGGAAAACAGTATAAGATTGAAGAAAATTCTACCACAAATAACAATACTCTAAGTTATTTTTCTGCTTCATTGGAAATCATCATTTATATCCAACATTCTCCTTGAAAGAACATGAATTCTCTGTACAAATCTTCAGAAAGAATTCTGAGCAAGCTCTTCCATAAACATATACTAAAAATGTTTAAATGTTCAACATTTATTAGGATGAATGTGAATGTCGAAGCTATTTTTCATCCTTAAAAAGAGCTAAAAATTCATGTTAATGTTATTCTGCCAAGACTTTGCGATTAGCATTATGATGTATCATTTCCCCATTTCCATTCTGCTCTGTGCCTCATACCCATTTACAACTCACACTATAGGGGGATCTGTTAAATTGTTGTAATCCAAAAATACACACCTCAACTATGGCAGCGAGCTTGAAAGAGTCTGAATACAGAATAAATTGACAACTATTTGCAGAGAACATCTGCTCTAAAAAAAGCCAGAAGAAAGAGAGGGGGGTGGAGAGAGAGAGAGAGAGAACTCTCTCCTTCACAAATCCACATCAAGGAGTTCCTTCCAAAAGAAGTATCCAGGTCCCATTCATGTTAGAAGTCAGATTAAAACAATTAAAAACAAATCTGTAGCACAATGTGAATATACTAAATGCCACAGAATTATACTCTTAAAAATGGTAAATTTTACGTTATGCATACTTTACCATAATAAAAAAAACTATCGTCTCTTCTCATTTAAAATTTTTACTAGTTTTTAGGGGCGCCTGGGTGGCTCAGTCATTAAGCGTCTGCCTTCGGCTCAGGTCATGATCCCAGGGTCCTGGGATCGAGTCCCACATTGGGCTCCCTGCTTGGTGGGAAGCCTGCTTCTCCCTCTCCCACTCCCCCTGCTTGTGTTCCTGCTCTCGCTATCTCTGTCTCTGTCAAATAAATTAAATCTTTTAAAAAATAAATAAATAAAAAAAATTTTTACTAGTTTTTAGATACAAATACATTGAAGATATAAAGATGCATTAGCCAAAGGTTTGCCTTATAGAGACTTCCCAAGGTAGGAGGTACTTATAATGGATACAAGTTGGAAGTAAACACATCTCTTATGAGAGGTACAAAATAAAATAAGATTTTAGAAAAGGAGCAATTTCTTTTGGTTGAAAGATTATGCAGGCCATAAGGCAGACAGAATTTGAATTGAGCCATGCAACTTCAAGAGCAGCTAAGATTCAGCCGTGTAAAGGTAAGGGCTTAAATTTCTGGCCCCATTCTTTTTTTTTTCTTTTTTAAGATTTTATTCATTCATTTGAGACACAGAGATACAGAGAGAGAGAGCATGAACAGGGGGAGAGGCAGAGGGAGAAGCAGGCGCCCCTCTGAGCCAGGAGCCCCATATGGGGCTTGATCCCAGGACCCCGGGATCCTAACCCGAGCCGAAGGCAGCCACTTAACCAACTGACCCACCCAGGCGCCCCTTAAGTTGAATAAATTTGAGAAATATGTACAGGAAAGACTTCCTGATCCTCCTCTGAAGCAGGTCATAAAACCCTCAAGTGAGACGTGCCTTTCCCCCTACTCTAAGGAAGGGAGCATCCTTATCTCCAAACACAAGAGACACAGAGAGGAATCTGAAAGAACAGGCCTTTTGCTTCCCTGAGCTTTAGCTCAGACCCTTTTTCACCCTAGCACATTTTCCCAAAACTCTTACATCTTCAAATGGACCCAGCTGAATTTTGTTTTTTAACAAAATCTACCATAAAAACACAGATTTAACAGCTTCTTTATTTTATGAAGGCTCCCCTGACATGTAAAACTTACATTAAATACACTGGTATGTTTTTCTCTTGGTAATTTGTTTTTTGTTAAAGGGCCCCCCGTTGAGAATTTAGAAGGGTAGAAGAAAAGGTATTTTTCCTCCCCTCCGAGTTCAAGGACATTCTAGGCAAAACAAATAATGAACCAAAGTAGGAAATGGCAAATACTTATGGGGAACACATTAGATTATGGATTGTTTTTTGGCTTCTGCTTAAAATCCTCAAAATTTTCTCTTTGAAGCTTCTTCCTTTTTACAAAGAGTTTGGGTACAATTTAAAGCATTTGATGGGCCTTAGATAAATTTGAAAAGATAGGCTGGGGCAAGATCACAGAAGGCCTTCAGCCCTCACTGTTAAGATTGAGATAAGCTGAATGCTAGAGTAGACTGTGTCCCATAGAAATGACACTATTGTTGGTTTTGCTTATGAAATTTTCAATGGGCAAAAATTCACCTTGTTGAACTCTACACACACAACTAACTGTTAATTTCACTTATCATCACAAATCTTTTCTTGAAGGAAAAAGGGCACAAGGCCTAAATAAATCACAGTTCTGCCCTTGGTGAGAATCCTGTCATCTGAAGCATTCAGATCAAAAAACTGTGCTCCCTAAAATGCAAACAGAAACTTCACTGTAACTCAATTTTTAAAAATGTCCTTTGGGGTGCCTGGCTGGCTCAGTCGGTGGAGAGTGCGACTCTTGGTCTCAGAGCTGTAAGTTTGAGCCTCACGTTGGGTGTAGAGATTACTTCAAAGTAAAATCTTTAAAAAAAAACAGAAAAGTTCTTTAAAATCTATCTGTAAAATCATGGTTAAAGGATATAAGTCACTTAATGGTATATTATTGCCACATGAGAGGAATTTTTTTTAAAGATTTATTTATTTATTTGAGAGAGAGAGAGCGCGTAAGCATGTGCCCCCACACAGCGGGGAGGGGCAGAGGGAAAGGAAGAGTCGTAAGCAGACTCATGCTGAGCGCAGAGCCTGATGTGGGCAGGGTCAATCTTAGAACCCGGTTGTGAGATCACAACCTGAGCTGAAACCAAGGGTCCTATGCTTAACTGATTGCGCCACCCTGGCGCCCCCAACAGAGGGATTTTTAAAAGCTGTCTGGAACGAATAAATACTTGCTCTGTTCTTTAAAAGAATTACTTCTTAAAATTATACTCTTGACTTAGGAGAGTAAATATTTTGCATTTATAACCCATCTTCCAGCTTTAACTATGAAATAGAAAAATTAACCAGAATCTTTTTTTTTTTTTAAAGATTTTTTTTTTTAATTTATTTATTTGACAGAGAGAGAGATAGCGAGAGAGGGAACACAAGCAGGGGGAGTGGGAGAGGAAGAAGCAGGCCTCCTGCAGAGCAGGGAGCCCGATGCGGGGCTCGATCCCAGGACCCTGGGATCATGACCTGAGCTGAAGGCAGACACTTAACGACTGAGCCACCCAGGCGCCCCCAGAATCTTCTTTTATGCCCACTGTACAAAAGAGGTATGTAAATTCAAAATGAATTCTACGGAATCAAAAAATGTTCCATTGATGCTTCCTTGGGGAAAAAAACCAAAACAAAACCCAAGTTCTACCTCTCCTCAAAAGTATTCAAGGCATAGTAGACATCCTGATCCTGTATGAGCTAAATTCATATTCTTCCTTCTAAGAGCACACAATAAAAACTTGTATGATTAATGTTAATTATTCAATTTGAAATGCAGCATCACAATGACTGTGGTTTGTAAGCAATAATTTACATTTGCTTAATAATGTAATAAGTTTGCCAAAAGAGGAAACCTTTAATACTGTTCTACTCTGAACACAACTGGCTTCCAAAGGACAAAAACAAAACATGCTTCCCATGAAAGCAGACTGGGCCTTGCAATAACTCACATAGAATCTGCATCTCACATCAGGGCCACAGGTCTAGACTCCACGTTATACGTCACGCTTGTTAATTTTTTAATACAAAAGCATTTCATCGTTTGAAAGATGAAAGATTCACACAATATTTTAGAAGCGTTCTGACAAGGATCGGATATACTGGGGCAAATAAATATTTCCTGAAAGATCAACTGGGTCCTTTGGGAAAAGGATTAACTCTTTCAATACAATAGAATACAAAATATGAATTACTTCTCTAAACACTGGAACCATGAAAGAAATGTTTGATATAGCACAGATGCCAAATCAAAAGGAAGAAGAAGAAGAGGAAGAAGAGGAAAAGAGGAAGAAGAAGAAGAGGAAGAGGAAGAAGAGGAGGAGGAGGAGGAGGAGGAGGAAGAAGAGGAGAAAGGTCTACAGAAAAAAGGATATTATCCTGGCAAAAGGCAAAGTATGTTAATTTATACCTAAAATAATTCCACTTCCCCCCCAAAATCAACATATTATACAGAATTTCAACTTTTCAGAATTTTTTAACTAAGGAATTTATGTTCAAATTAACCCAAAGTTTCTAATTAAGATAATTTTTAGGGTTGGATGTATCTATAATCAGTAATTCCCTATTAATTAGATAAAGGCAGCATGGGTGGAAAATAGAGACAGATGAAAACACCTTGACCTTGGGTGATACTGCGCCCCCGGCTCCATCAGATTCCATCAGTGTCCACTCAGTACCTGGTACAGCCAAGTACCCTAAAAGCTTCAAGAATGAAAGCTGGGCTTTTGCAGGAAATGAAAGAAATCCTCAAAGGTCTGGGAAGTGGGATGTTTCAAAGAAGGTGCAAAAAGGATAGATCACAAATCTAATCAAATAAAAATGAAAATAGTTAAATAGTAATAATCATTCCTACGAGACATACACACGCACATGCATACACACACCGTTTAAGGTTCAATACCTAGTCTATCCCAGTGTTGGCACCTTTTTCTTATTTATCCAAACAATTTGTTCACGGAGACTATTTTCAATATCACAGGGAACTTTTAAAACATACAGGTTTCTGGGCACCCAATCGAGAATCACTAAATCTTACCCTCTCAGGGAAGAAGGGCAGGGCAGGGCAGGGGCAGGGGGCAAGTATGGTTCTTTCTTTTAAGCTTCCCAAATGGTTCAGCAAACCACTTTCACGTTAGCATTTGGGAATCACCACATGAGATCTCTTCCCTTTGAGAGTCGTATCTCCAACTGTATTTTTGCTTTTGGATTTCAAAAAATTATTTTATTTAAAAAAATGAGGAAGAAATAAAATAGTTCCAAACAGAAAATTTGTTAACATGTAAAATTTGTTTAAAATGTGTATGTACAGACTATCTCTTAAGAATGATAGGAAGAACTTGCTAACAACATTCATTGCCTCTTAGGAAAGGAATTAAGTAGATAAAGAACGGGCACTTTTCACTATGTATTCTTTCATACTTTATAAATTTTGAGCCATATTAATGTATTACCTACTAAAATAGATAAAACAAAAATTTAGAATATATCATAAAAACAGAAAATACATGACAATAAAAAATAACACAGAGGACATTTTGGAGACAATTGGGGAAATCTGAATACGGACTACTTACTGCTGATGATAGAAAAAAATCAGTGCCAAATTTCCTGAGTGAGAAAACTATGCTACAGTTTTGTATAGTTCTTAGAAGATACAATCTGAGTATTTGAGGGTAGACTGTCATGATGTTTGCATCTGACATCCAAACAATGCAAGGGGGGGGGGGTTAAAATTGTATACAGAGAGAGATAAAGCAAACATGACAACATTTTAATAATATGAGTCCAGGGGAAGGATGTTTGTGTGTTCATTGCACAGCTTTGTTTATTTCTTTTTTTTAATAATAGCTTTACTACTTAAATCATATACATAAAGTATACTCTTTTAAGGTATAGAATGCAATGGTTTTAGTATAGTCAGAGTTGTGCAACCATCACCACTAATTTTAGAACAGTCTCATGACCCCCCAAAAAGGAACCCCGTATCCATTAGCAGTCACTCCCCATTCTCACCTTCCCCCCTAGACCCTGACAATCATTTTCTGTGTCTGTAATTTGTAATCTATGTTCTGTGTTTATGACTTTGCCTATTCTGGACATTTCCTATAACTGGAATGATAACTATATGTGATCTTTTGTGACTGGTTTCTTTCACACAGCATAATTATTCAAGGTTCATGCATGTTGTAGCATGTATCAATACTTCATTCCTTCCTACAGCTGAATAATAACACGCAATGCTTCTCAAATTCCTTTCATATTGTTTTTTGGCTCAGGAAGCGAGCAATACATTATAGCCAGGCTCATTTTTTTTCCAAGTAAGAGGAGCAATTTCCTTCAAATACAAGTTTTCCAGCTGATCAACATCCTTTTTTTTTTTTTTAATTAAATTGGCTACAAATAGCCTTTTGACCATTAAAAAAATTTAAGTATGCCCTCCTCAAAAGCACAGATGCCTGTCTCCACTAAGAAAGTTTAAAACAAAACCAGAACTATGCCACAGGCCCCGAAAGTGATTATGAAGAAGTTTCCAACACATGATAAGTAATGGTTACATCTGAGGACTAAGTGGATAACTCACCAAGGTGATTACTTTGAAAGGGACGTTTATTTGAATAATGGTTTGTAAAAATATATATATATATATTTTTTACATACAATTCTCCCCTTGTGTGAACTCTTTCATAAGCAGCAAAATCAGTTATAATACATCGTTTAAGGATACTTCATTGGTCTCTGGCTGTCGCTTGGAGAAGTGTCCACCCAGCGTGGTGTTAATGAGGCCCCGAGAAGGTACCTCATGTGTACCTGCTGCTTAATTAATACGTACAAAATGTAGAGTGACGATTCCTCCCCTTCGCAGGCACGTCATCCTAGATCTTCTTCATAAGCGTGCGGGAGGGAGCCCGTGTGCGTGGGAGTGAGAGGCTGCACCGTGTGTCCCTCCCACCCTCCTCACCTACACTCACCTGGAGCTGTATTTCTTGAGGATGGTGTCCAAAAGGCCAACGAGCTCCTCAGCGTTGATGAACTTCTGCGGGCTGAGGGCGTACATCTTCTCGTAGAAGTCTGCGATCTCCATGCGGGCCTGAACGAAGAAGCAGAGCTGCTCTGACAGGTGGGAAAGCAGTTCCTCCACGTGCGGGGCAGTCCCGCCCAGGGCGCCGCGGCCAGTCACCACCTTCTTCAGCTCGTTGTGCAGGGACGTATAGATGGTTCGGATGGAATCCTTCCTGCTGAAGAAGGACTGGCCCCCTAAGAGGCAAATGACAGTAGCACGTGACAAGTAAGGGAGAGAAACCAGAAAGACAAAACACCTCCCAGCCTCCAAAAGGAAAGGAGTGGAGCCTGCCAAGCTCAGGGCGTTATTATCATCTACCATATTCTCTGACTCCTACGATTGGAATTTAAATATTTTGTGATTCATAATTTCACTGAGGAATAAGAAATGAATGCCTGGTGCAACTCATTAGTGCAGCAGCAGACCTCTGTATGATTTCCTTAGCCAGGCATCAATTTTCCCCTACCCCATTTCAATGAGGATTCACATTTCTTTCAGAGGATAATTGACCTAGATGGTGATATCAGCCTGGATCTAAATAGCCCTTCTTCCCCATACATATATTTAAAACAAAAGAGAATACCCGATTGGAAAACACTGTTGTTATTCCTGATAAATCAGAAAATTTTATTTCTGCATTAGAGTTGCATTTTCCTTTGAATCTTATCTTTTAAGCCATCCCAGAAAATGGAAAATACACATATATATATCTCCCTTACACAAGAACACAGACTACTGGGATCCCAGGGGAAAAAAGGAAATCTGTAGGGGTGCCTGGGTGGCTCAGTCGTTAAGCGTTTGCCTTCGGCTCAGGTCAGGATCCCAGGGTCCTGGGATCAAGCCCCGCAATCAGGCTCCCTGCTCAGCCGGGAGCCTGCTTCTCCCTCTCCCGCTCCCCCTGCTTGTGTTCCCTCCCTCGCTGTCTCTCTCTGTGTCAAATAAATAAAGTCTTAAAAAAAAAAAAAAAGGAAATCTGTAGTACTTTTTTTTTTTAAAGTAAGCTCTACGCCCAACATGGGGCTTGAACTCACGACCCTGAGATCAAGAGTTGCACGCTCCTCCAAATGAGCCAGCCAGGCACCCAGAAATCGTTAGTACTCTTGACAAGGTTGACACTATAGGTTATAACAAAATAAGCACCACGCTGTGAATGAGTAAGAGCAGGAAGCAATTATAAATAACTGTTGCTGTAACACAGGGGTTCCAAAGGAAATCAGCAAAAAAAAAAAAAAAGACCAGGGGCGCCTGGCTGGCTCAGTTGGTAGAGCATGTGACTCTTGATCTCAGGTTCATGAGTTCAAAACCATGTTGGGGAGGGACCCTACTTAAAAAAAAAAAAAAAAAGACCAAATACATCCCTTTCAACAGTTAAAAAGGATCAAGTGGCATAGACATCATTTCCTTACTCTGTATTAATACATGATCAACTCTATTTCTAATAATTATAGAGCCAGCTTCGTAGATGTTTTCTTAAGCAATTCTGCACCCCACTAAATAAAGGGTCACAGGCAAGACATTAGGAGAATGAGAAGAAACAGGGCAGGTTTAAAACAGTAATTCTTAGGAATATATAAAAACCTCAGAGGTGGATGACAGTTTAAATTTTCTATTGATATACACAGAATGCTTTCATGAATAAACTTATTACTATTCTAAACACATCAATTGGGAGTGAAAATTATTTATCAAGGCATTTGTAAAATATCCTTTTAAGAAATGAATCTTAGATCCTTTCCTACTACTGTGACCACCTTGTCCCAGTCTACCCAGGACTTTCTAGGTTTTGGCACCGAAAGCCTGGCTTCTTGGAAAACCAGACTTAGTCCCACATCCTGGGAACCCCCCTGGCCCTGGGCAAACCTAGAAGATTGGTCACCCTACTTACTCCACAAACTATCATTACTTAAAAATGTTTTCTTCAATATAATGCCTAAACAAAGTAACTAGCATTCAAATCATTTCTCCTACTAATAGCAGCAGAAACCATGTGGTGCAGTTGGATTGACCCCAGCATTCACATCCCACCCAGGATTGTACCCTGAAGGGTTTGCCCTCCCTTCCCTGCCTATCTTCAGTCTAACCTTGCAGATTTTGTGAAGTAACAGTATGGAATAAATAGACCTCTGTGTCCAAGTTTAGGGAAAAAAATCTCTTAGGTTAGGTAGGTAACAAGAGTACCATGCAAAATCTATGGGGCGCCTGGTTGGCTCAGTCAGTGGAGGGTGCGACTCTTGATCTCGGGGTTGTAGTTCAAGCCCCACACTGGGTGTACATATTACTTAAAAATAAAATCCTAAAAAAAAAAAAAAAACCTAAAAGCTCTGGAAGTCTGACCGACTTAGTTCCAAATTCCAGCTTCTGAACTTACAAGCCGTGTGATGTGCCAATGACACAGCCACTTTGAGCCTTAGTTGTTGTTTTTAACACGAAACTAGTAATAGAGCTAAGAAGACAAAATGAAATGCCATTCTGTATGTAATGTGCCTGGAGCAAAGTGCATATTCCACAACACTAATCCCTTTCCCTTCCATTTATAACTGATGTAAGAAAATTCTAAATACTACCTAATTGGACTTCTAAAACCCTATGGTAAATTGGGAGCTTCATGTACTATAAAAAAGAATAACTACCTATTTGACAGATAGCTAGCTGACCTCAACTGTGTACTCACTGCTGCTGTTAACAGGGTGGCCTTAGTGACAATTTTAAATCTGGGTGAAAAAGGAATACCTTTCTTCATCAGATTACCCTTATCTAAGGGAATGGAAACACCACATAAATACAAAGAATACCCTGAAAAGCTTATCAATAAACATCAATCACTAGTATGTTTAGTGACACTAACATACTAGTCAAGTGACACTAGAAGGAAGGGAGAGACCACTAATGCATTTCTTTTAAACAGGTCTCTTTTCTCAAAGCTCTCAGGAGCACAATCCTACTTGTTGACTACCCTGGTTAGGAATATCCAGTGGGGACTGGCCTTCCTTCTTACTGGGAAACAAAGAAGCAGAGACACGAGACATCTTCCTCTTTACAAGTTTTTGGATTTACAAAATATGATTATTTTGAATTATTTCCAGAAGTTTCTGTGTATTGAATCCTCATTATTTCTCAAGATTTCAACAGTCCATCTCACATGATAAAATTTCAAGTAATAAGTATATTAAAGGAATATGTAAGATGTCTGAGTATTTTATCCGACAACTTCTTGTTAATGATAATTTATAAACATTGGTTCTCAAGTTAAGTCATTTTCTACCATGCTAAATTCTAGCAACCAGAGGTTGCGGAAACTCTCCAGTGATGAAACAAAAGGGAGAAAGTATGACCTAAAATCCTCCAAAGGCATTGAGATGGCATATTTTTATCACTGGTCCTTCCCCAAACAGGTATATTCTCGGGGCACCTGGGTGGCTCAGTCGTTGAGCGTCTGCCTTCAGCTCAGGTCATGATCCCAGGGTCCTGGGATCGAGCCCCGCATCGGGCTCCCTGCTCAGTGGGAGGCCTGCTTCTCCCTCTCCCACTCCCCTGCTTGTACTCCCTCTCTCGCTGTCTCTCTCTGTCAAATAAATAAATAAAATCTTAAAAAAAAAAAAAACAAACAGGTATATTCTCCCCTCAGAGGAAAGAGAAAGCTCCAAGGTAAGGGGTCCACCCAAAGTTTTTCAGAACTGAGCCAATACAGGAACAGAAGTCTCCCTGTCAGGTCTGTCCTTTGCCTCAAGTGTTTGCCCACACGTGCATCTATAATCAGGATTCACTGCCAAGGTCTCTGATAAAACACCAGTCACAGGAGTGAGGTCAAAAAGACTCACTTTTTTGGACCATGTTTTAAATGTTTAAAAATACACATAAAACTTTTTGTTTTGCTTTAAAAAAAAAATACATTCTAATTAGCAAAGTATTTGAAGAACATGGGAATGTCTTAAGTGGCAACACAAAAATTTTTCCACAAGGTTTTAAGAAAAAAAATCACAAAGTCATAAGCATGTTGATATCACAAACATTCCAGTATCAAAAAACTGTAGGATGCAAAGTTAAAATTTAAAATCTGGGGGTGCCTGGGTGGCTCAGTCGTTGAGCGTCTGCCTTCGGCTCGGGTCAGGTCCCAGGGTCCTGGGATCGAGTCCCGCATCGGGCTCCCTGCTCCGTGGGAAGCCTGCTTCTCCCTCTCCCTCTGGCCCTCCCCCTGCTTGTGTTCCCTCTCTCACTGTGTCTCTCTGTGTCAAATAAATAAATAAAAATCTTAAAAAAAAAAATTTAAATCTGGAAACTACGGGGTGCCTGGGTGGCTCAGATGGTTGGGCGTCTGCCTTCAGCTCAGGTCATGATCCCTGGGTCCTGGGATCGAGCCCCACGTCTGGGTCCTGGGTCGGCGGGGAGCCTGCTTCTCCCCTCCCTCTGCCTCTCCCCCTGCTCATGCTCTCTCTCTCTGTGTGTCTCGAATGATAAATAAAATCTTTAAAAAAAATAAAAATAAAATAAAATCTGGAACCTACATTTACTATACATGTGAATAAGTTAATGAGGCATTAAAGTTAAACATGCCAATTCTCAGAACATTCACTCAGAAGTCACAGATCACCTGGGAGCCTGAACCATGCCTGGGCATGTTTCATAGTGTAAACTGCTCCTGGATCAATTTCAAGGTGCAGCCTTCAGGCTCATCCATGCAAGCTGGGGGTCCACGCAGAACTAATCACTTTACGTAATAAGGGCCATTGCACAGAACCCAAGGCAGAGACAGTGATGATCTCACACGTGCTCTTACACACAGGGCAGCCAGTTCTGTTTACCTAAAACCAGACACATACAACTTAAACTAGAGTAACAGATTTTTAAACTGGGGTCCATCAGTAGCCTTTAGGAAATCCAACTGAAGCATCTCCAATTAAATGCAAAATTGTATTACACATATATTTTCCATATAAGTCCATGGGTTTCATCAAATTCTCATAGATGAGCTTAAAGAAATTAAGAATCATGGCACTGGGATCAATCACCATTCTTCATGAGGTGGGGGAATCTAGAAACAACTAAAACTGCCAGAAAATTACCCACCTTCATTTTATAGCCAGAATCCTCCCCATTTCCAAATACAGCTGGCCCCTGAATAATGCCAGGGGGTGGTGGAGGGGGTGTTGGGGAGCTGACCTCCCCCAACACAGTCAAAAATCCGAATATAACTTTTGACTCCCCCAAGACTTAATCACTAATAGCCTATTGTCGACTGGAGGCCTTACTGATAACATAAACAGTAGATTAACATGTATGCTATATGTTATGTGTATTATATATTATATTCTTATAGTAAAGTAAGCTAGAGAAAAGAAAATGTTAAGATAATCATGAAGGATGAGAAAATACATTTACTGTACTGTACTGTATTTATCGGAAAAAATCCATCTATTAGTGGACCCATGCAGTTCAAACCCCTATTGTTCAAGGGTCACCTGTATATACAAAGTATTTTTAAATTATAATACATACACCAATTTTTTTTTATAAATCATCTGGATAAAAACACAATCTGACAGTTCAAAGCCAGGTATTCTGGTTTGAGACCTCTCACCTACCCATAAAAATGCACATAGACAATTTGCTAATCTACAGAAAGGGAAATAATAACACTGCCACAGCACTTGCAAATTTGTGAGAAGTGCCACTGTAAAAAAGGGTGGAAAAAATACACAAGGTGATTCTATCTGAGCAATTTTGCCAGTAAGTCAACGTACTAAACAACAAGTTATTATTTGAACAGCTAAGGCAAAAGTTAAAGATCTTGGAAAGCCCTGCCCTTTGGGCGTTTACTGAAGGCAGTATGTACATGGCCACCTTCAGGCAACATAAAGAAACTGGGGGCTATAAATCAAAATGGAATCTGCACTCAATTTTACCTTTCTATTCTTTATTGCATGTATGTGTTGTTCATTCATACCAGACCCTGTGCTTCTGATAATTAAAGGGTCTAAAAATAGGCCAAAATACTAACTTTGAAAGCTCTGGGATTCATATTGATTGTTGGTAATTGTAAGTAGTAATACTTTATATGCATAGCCCTTGGCTTTCACATATTTTATTTCCTTCTGATCTACTCATTAATTGTTTCTACTAGTGAAAATCGGTTGAATCAGCTCTTGCATCTTATTTTCAGGGGCAAGATTTAAGATGGAATGATAAGAGTGTTTACCATTTTCCCCTTAAGTCCCCTCTTGCTAGTGTTAGGCATATTTCTTGCCTTTCCTGTCCAGTATTCATTTATTTCCTCATCCATTAAATATTTATTGACGGCCTAAGAAGGGGTAGGACTCCATCTGTAACTCGCAGGGGCCTTAACTTCAAAAGCCAGACAAAAGTGTTCATTAATTCTAACTAGGTTGTATTGCCAAGTTTTGCTCCTCTGGCCACAGTGTCATTTGTCAGAAAAGCGAAGACATACAGTTTGCTTAACTTTTCATTTATGGCACCAATCCATGCACTGAGCAAAATGGATACACCCATCGGTTTGAGACACAGCCCTAAAAAGAGCATCCACCCCGGCGGCCAATCTATCAACAGCAGAGGCCGGTGGGCGGGGTTTGTGGAAGCCGAAGGGAGGAAGGGAACGGTGGGAGGAGATCTGGGAGTGCCAAGTTGAGCCTGAGGGTAGGAGTGAGACAGGGAACCCAAGCCACTGCCGATGGGGGAATACACCCCCTTTCCTTCCTCCTGAAAGGGCACGGGGGGCGGGGCGGAGGTACCTAGTTTTTGCCCCAGGTAGGTGAGGCTGTGATAGACCTTCTCGGCCGCGGCCAGGTGGGCCAAGGCCGCCAGCAGCGACAGCCAGTTGCCCCCCGCGCTCTTGTTGGCCTCTCGTTCCTTGTCCACATTGTCCTTGGCCTTGTCGTAAGAGAAGATACCCAGGTGAGAGAAGAACGTCTCCAGCACCGCCTGTTCCACCGGAACCGGGGCGGCCAGCGGGATAGACTCCCCCATGCGAGCTGCGACCCAGCTCCACCCACGTGGCTCTCCTCTCCCTCGCACTTCCGGGTTCTCAGGGAACGTGCGCACCAGCGTGCGTGCGCGTGACCGCCGCAAGCGACGGGCTCGTGAGCGCGCTGCTGCCTGGACCGCGCCTGGGCCTTAGAGGACACCGGTAAGGGCCAAGGAAGGAGGGAAGTGGCCCGTCTTCAGCTCCTGAGCAGCTTCGGCTCTTCCGTTCCCGCAGCGCTGACTATTCGGACCTTTGGGGCAGAACGCAAGACGGTCAACCCGCTGCTCCGCAGACCTGACTGCGCTCTGAGGTGAGCTGAGAGGCCCCTCCCTGTGAGACTGCGTCAGTGCTGGTGACGTCACGCTCACATGACGTCAGTAGTTCTTGCTCTGACATCTAGCCTGGGCGGGCCTATGCTTGCCTTGGGCTTGCCTTGGGCCTGCCGGGGGCGCTGAGCGGTGAGGCTAGTGGCTGGAACTGTGTTCTCTCACAAGGACTCAGTTCTCACAGCTTTTAAACTACTGCCAAGTAAGTAGATTATAGTACCTGGTACTGGTAAAGGTTTATATCTTATCCCCATGTCTGATTTTCACCCAATCACGCACTTTGCATCTATTCGCACCTGTATCCTGTGCAAGGCATCTCAGATTCGCGCTAAGGAAACAGCTTCCAAGCAGAGCTCGTCAGCTTGCCCATACTACCCAGACTACTTTAGGCTTCCTTAAAAAGTTCTCCGAAGAAGGATAAATTAATGTAACTCCGGTTAAAGGTTCTGAATTGATGCACTCTGTCATTCAAATTAATTACAAATTCCTTTCACATTTAAGAAGCACCACCATAAACCCAGCTCATAGGTATGCCCACTATGAGACTCTGCCCACTACTTGCTCAGTTAGTTTTTTTCCTTTCTCCTTCCTTGCGCATGATTATTTTACTCTAGTCATACTATTTAATCACGTATGTTCACATGTCTCTTTGCCCTAAGTGGCGAACTCCCTAAGGCAGAATCTAGGGTTCACTCACCTTTATAATCTTTTCATAATGGATAGCACAACGGTATTTGTTGAAATGAGGAAACTGTTTGTTTTCATTTTTTTGTCAAACCAGACCTGTTTGGCCGTCACTACCTTTTAATGCAAATCCTATAATCTAATTTTAATGAATATATAGTACACCTGTTTCCTGCTCTCAAAAGTATAATTGGATAAAATCAACCCTGTTAACTGTGATACAAAGGAGAATTTTATATGTTATGAAGGTGAAAAGGGAGGCAGCATTCATATCTTTTTGGAAGAATCAGGGAGGCTTCCAGGAGGAGAATGTGATGGTTTTTAATGAATGAGTAGAAGTTAGTAATCAAAAAAAAAAGGTAGTACAGGGGCACCTGGGTGGCTTAGTCCCGGTTAAGCCATTCTTGGTTTCGGCTCAGGTCATGATCTCAGGGTTGGAGATCAAGCCCCACAGTGGGCTCTGCGCTCAGCAGGGTGTCTGCTGGAGATTCTCTCTCCCTCTGCCCCCTCCCCGCTCCCTCATAAATAAATAAATCTAAAAAAAAAAAAAAGCGTAGTACTAACATTAAACCAACAGACAATGAAAAAGGGTTATAAAGCTCATAAACATACCCAAGTAATGTAAGAATTACTAAGATAATAAAGGTGGCATCATAAATCAATGGGGAAAGAAAAACTTAATAGTGAAGGAGACATGATTATGGGGGGAAAAAAACTCCTATGTCCTGCCACAAAAAATAACTACATGGGTAAAAAACAAAACCTTAAACAAACTAGAAAACAAATGCAAGTGAAAATTTAATTGATCTAGGGATAGGAAAGAGCCTTTGAATTATAAAACAGTTGGAAGAAATTACAAAGGAAGAGATTGACTTGACTATAAAAATGTCAGAAAAACACAATGACAACATTGTAACATATGTCAGACAGAACTTTAATGTGCTTAACATTTTAAGATCTAGTAATCATAGAAATGCAGATTAAACTTCTATTTTTCACCTATCAGGTTTTTTTGAAAATTTTAAGTGCTGGTAGGTAAACATCTGCAGTGAGTTTGTTCTTGAACATTGCAGATGCAGTGTAACTTGGTATGACCTTTCTGGAAAACATTTGGCAATGTACGTTAAGGTTAAATGAGAGTATATATGTACAGTGTCTAGAACTCTAAGACAAGTTCATGTTTAGTAAGTATTAGTAGTGTCTATCATTATTTTTACTATTGTTTTTATTATCAATAGCATTATCATACCTTTTGATCAGCAGAGCGCCTAGAATAATACCTTGAACTTAGTGGATGTTCATTAAATATTTGATTGGCTAATTCTCCTTGTCATGTAAGAATTTTATAGGAAAAGCCCCTCCCCCTGCCCCTGCCCCTCCCCCCGCTCACATGCACACCCTCTCTCTCTCTAAAATAAATAAATAAAATCTGACGCACCTGGGTGGCACAGTCAGTTAAGCATCCAACTCGGTTTTGGCTCAGGTCGTGATCTTGGGATCATGGAATCTGAACCCTGCAAGGGACTCTGCTCAGTGCAAAGTCAGCTTGAGACTCTCTCTCCCTCCCCCCCCCTCTCTAAATAAATAAGTAAAATCTTTTAAAAAATAAAAGAAATTTTTTAAAAGAATTTTATAGGAAAAGATACAGAGTTAATGACATGTCAGCCTGTTAAAACATTAAAGTTATAAAGCAAGAAGTTATCTTGAATGATCATATGGTTCAACCTATAAGCAGGATACTTTGTACAGTAGTAAAAAAATGTTTGTTATTGATGATATGTTAGCTATCTTTTACTGCATATCAAATAGCCCTAAAACTACACACCAAGGGCACTAGGTGGGTTCAGTCAATAGAGCATGTGACTTTTGATCTTGGGGTGGTGAGTTCAAGCCCCACGTTGGGGTAGAATTTACTTTAAAAAAAAGTATTTGAGGGGGCGCCTGGGTGGCTCATCGTGAAGTGTCTGCCTTCGGCTTGGGTCGTGATCCCAGGGTCCTGGGATTGAGCCCCGCATCGGGCTCCCTGCTCAGCAGGAGGCCTGCTTCTCCCTCTCCCCTCCTCCTGCATGTATTCCCTCTCTCACTGTCTCTCTCTCTGTGTCAAATAAATAAAATCTTTAAAAAAAAAAAAAAAAGTATTTGGGGGGTGCCTGGGTGGCTCAGTTGGCTAAGCGTCTGCCTTCAGCTCAGGTCATGATCTCAGGGTCCTGGGATTGAGCCCCACGTCTGGCTCTGTGTTCAGCGGGGAGTCTGCTTCTCCCTCTCCCTTTGCCCCTCCCTCTGCTCATGTACATGTACTCTCTCTCTCTCTCTCAAATAAATAAATAAGATCTTTAAAAAGAAAGTATTTGGGGAGCCTGGCTGGCTCAGTCAGTGGAGCATACAACTCTTCATTTCAAGCATCATGAGTTTGAGCCCCCCTTTGGGGTTGGAGATTACTTTAAAAAAAAACAAACTTAGTGGCTTAAAACAACAGAAGTCGTGTATTATTTCTCAATTTCTGAGTCAGGAATTCAGGCGGGGTTCAATTGGGCATTTCTGTTTCAGTCTCATGAGGTTGCAGTCAGATGTAGGCTCGGGCTGTGGTCGTCTGAAGACTTATTTGGAGCTGGAGAATCCACTTCCAAGGTGGTTCCCTCCCATGTCTGGCAAGTTGGCTTAGTCTGTTGGCCACATGGGCTTTTCCACAGAACAGCTTGAATATTCCCACAGCATGGCAACTGGCTTATTCTGGAGCAAGTAATCGATCTGAAAGACCGAAGCAGAAGCTGCAGTGCCTTTTATGACACAATCTTGGAACTCACACATCACGTCAGCCATATTCAGGGCCAGCCTTGATTGAATTTGGGCAGGAGAGTAATGAAGGGCATGTGCTGGGAAGTAAAGATCAGTAGAGGCTGTCCTGGAGGCTGGCTACCACAGATGAGGATGACATTTTCAGCTGGAGCATTGTCTGTCTTCTTAAAAATGTCTAAGGATGGAAGCCCTTACATGTTCCTTTATAATATTGCTCAAGAAGTTGTTTCTTGGGGGCACCTGGCTGGCTCAGTCGGAAGAGCATGTGACTCTTGATCTCAGGGTTGTAAGTTGGAGACCCTCGTCAGGTGTAGAGATCACTTAAAAAATAAAATCTTAAGGGTCGCCTGGATGGCTCAGTCAGTTAAGTGTCTTCCTTCGGCTCAGGTCATGATCCTGTAGCCCTGGGATCGAGCCTTGCAACATCGTCGTCGTTGTCGTCGTCGTCGTCGTCATCATCATCGGGCTCCCTGCTCAGCAGGGAGTCTGCTTCTCCCTCTTGCTCTGCCCCTCCCTGCTCCTCATGCTCTCTCTCTCTCTCTCAAATAAATAAAATCTTTTAAAAAAAGTATCTTGGGGCACCTGGGTGGCTCAGTCAGTTGAGCATCTGCCTTCGGCTCAGGTCATAGTCCCGGGGTCCTGGGATCGAGCCCCACGTCAGGCTCTTGGCTCAGTGGGGAGTCTGCTTCTCCCTCTCCCTCTGCCTGCCGCTCTCCCTGCTTGTGCTCTCTCTCTCTCTCTGTATCTCTGTGTCTCAAATGAATAAATAAAATCTTTTTTTTTTTTTTAAGATTTTTTTATTTATTTATTTATTTGGCAGAGAGAGAGACACAGCGAGAGAGGGAACACAAGCAGGGGGAGGGGGAGAGGGAGAAGCAGGCTTCCTGCCGAGCAGGGAGCCCGATGTGGGGCTTGATCCCAGGACCCCGGGATCATGACCTGAGCTGAAGGCAGACGCTTAACGACTGAGCCACCCAGGCGCCTCCATAAATAAAATCTTTAAAAAAAAAAAGTATCTTAATTTCAGCCATGATCTCTCCTATTAAGTCTAGAAAAACAATTCTGTTCAAGACAATTAATTTGATACTGCTCTTTACAACTTCTTTGAAAATTTCCCTAGTGACAGTACCAGTGACAAAACCATTTTAGTGGGGCACCTGGGTAGCTCAGTCATTAAGCGTCTGCCTTCAGCTCAGGTCATGATCCCAGGGTCCTGGGATCAAGCCCTGCATCGGGCTCCCTGCTTGGTGGGAAGCCTGCTTCTCCCTCTCCCACTCCCCCTGCTTGTGTTCCCTCTCTCGCTCTCTCTGTCAAATAAATAAAATCTTAAAAAAAAAAACCAACATTTTAGTGATAACAACCCATTTTGGGGGCAAAAGAACATTAACAACAGGGCAAGGTGGTGATTCGTTCATTTATTCAAGCATCCATTCTTGTCATTTATCTGATAAAACAGTGGACTAAATTTTACGTGTGGGTCGATAGACACATACAGTAACATATACCAGCAATAATTTTACAACTTAATGATTATGCCAGTTAATTATTGCCCAGATTTTATATTATTTGGGCTCACTTCCCTTTTGCTGTTCTATTTTCTTGACATAATATTGACATAATAATAAAGCTCATTGATTTAGCACTTACTTTGTGCCAGGTGCTTTACATCTCACTAATCTTCCAACAAACCTTCAGAGGTGTAGTTATCACCCTTTGATTGTGGAGTAATTAAGTAATGTGTCCAAAGTACACACAGTAACTGACAGGGCTGGGATGCAAACCAAGATCTGTGTCTCTTTCCTTCCGCGAGCCTGGATTATGTTAGTGACTTATCCCCATACATATGCCTCCCACCTGAGAGGTAAGAGACTTCCACATTGTTATTCAGGCATTTTCAAAATTGTTTCTGTAGGTATCTCCCTTACTGTATTGACAGTATGGTTGAAAGGTATGATTTCAGTGAGAAGTCTTTTTCCGTTTACCAAGAGGAACCAGATGTTTGATATGGAACAACCTCCTTCATTTTCTTTTCAGAATATTTACTAAAAAATAGCAGACAATTAGTGATATATTATACAGCTCTTTAGCACCTAACTTTCAACTAAATTACCTTCCTTGTTGTATGTAAAAAAAAAAAGTCTGACCAGGGACACCTACCTGGCTGTCTCAGTTGGAAAAGCATGTAACTCTTGATCTCAGGGTTGTGAGTTCGAGCCCCACAATGGGTGGAGAGATTACTTAAAAAAAAAAAAAAAAAGTCTGACAAAAAAAAAACACCACCCCACACACAAAAAAGCACATGCGACCTTTTGTTACAATTAAATCTTCCCATTTTGTTTTTCTACATATCTATATATAATACGATTTTGAAATCAAGATTAGGAGATTATACAGGGTGATGAGTTGAGAAACTAATCCAAGCTTAAAGAGAGAAAGAATATTTCAGGTCTTTTCTCTAAATAACCATTGACTAGTATTGGTATAGCACTGCATTGTCCAATATTCGGTAGCCATTAGCAGTATGTTGCTATTTACATTTAAATGAATTGAAACTAAATAAAATTTGGAATTTGGTTCTTCATTTGCATTAGCCACATTTTAAATGCTCAGTAACCACCCATGGCTCGTGGCTACCATACTGGATGGCACTGATACCAAAATTTCCATCATTATAAAAAGTTCAATGGGACAATGGTGGAAAGAAGCAATATCATAAAGAATTTCATGGATGAAACAAAATAAGCCAAAATGAACGGCAAGGTCTATTATTATTTTAATCCTATTTCATACTTTATTCTTGACAATATTCACATTTGTGCTTTCTCTTTATAATGTTTTATATGTATATATTTCTAAATAAAAAATAATTGTAACTAAATTTATTGAGTACTTAAATGCATTCCAGGAATTGTGCTAAGTGCTTCATGTGAATTAACTCGTAAATACTATATTTGTTGTGGAAAATTTGGAAAACATAAAAAAAAGAGAGAGAGAGAGAAAACCAACCTTAATCCCCAAACCCAGAGATAATCGTTGTTGACATTTCTGGTGGATGCTGTAGTGTGCTGCCCAGATCCCAAGATATTAGCTGCCAGGAGTGTTGGCTGCTGATGACTCACAGTTGCATTTCTCTCCAAAATTGCCTTCTGTGAAGGAAGCTGCCTCATCCTAGGTCATGTTCACTCCCTTGGGGCAGCTCAAATCCAATGACTGGTCAGTTGTGGAGGTACAAGGCACAGTCCCTCAATTATAACAATCTGGGACATTCGGCTTTAGAATTTCCCATGGGACCAGTTAAAGCCTCTGTGGCAAGTGCCCTGCAGTTCACCTTCCTCTGCCCAATCCTGCTTCCCTCATAGGTGCTGTTCCTGAGAGGACTCATGAGTAAACCACCTGCATGCAAATCCCTGCCTCAGAGTCTGTTTCCTAGAAAACCCAACCTAAGTCATTATTTTCAGAACATGAGTTCCGGTTTTTTTTCTTTTTGCAGATGTCTGTGTCAGTTTTTAAAATCTGTCTAAACTTTTTTCACCCCAACAAATTTGATGTTTTCTTACCTATTGTTTTATATTTTAATTTTTTAGTTGATAACATTTTTATGAATAATTTTGCATACACCTAAGTATCTTTCCGTACAATTTTTTTTGTTTTTTTTTTTTTAAAGCTTTTATCCATTTATTTGACAGAGAGAGAGAGAGAACACAAGCAGGGGGAGCGGGAGAGGGAGAAGCAGGCTCCCCACCGAGCAGGGAGCCCAACGCAGGGCTTGATCCCAGGACCCCGGGGATCATGACCTGAGCCAAAGGCAGACGCTTAATGACTGAACCACCCAGGTGCCCCTAAGTTTTATTTATTTAAATAACCTCTATACAACGTGGGGCTCAAACTCACGACCCCAAGATCAAGAGTCACAAGCTCTTCCGACTGAGCCAGCCAGGCGCCCGTCTGTACCACAATTTTTAACAGCCATGTGGAATTCATATGGCACATCATAGTCAGTTAATCTTGTATTTGCAGATATTTTGGTGTTTCCTGGTTTTCACTGTGGCAGACCCTAGAACTCAGCAGGCCAACACCCATTCCCAATTTTCCTCCTACTTGCCTGCCTTTAGGATAGGAAAACCAAATATTCCCATATATTTTGTTTTCCTCATCTTACTTACACCTAGGG
This sequence comes from Halichoerus grypus, assembly GCF_964656455.1. Taxonomy (NCBI): domain Eukaryota; kingdom Metazoa; phylum Chordata; class Mammalia; order Carnivora; family Phocidae; genus Halichoerus; species Halichoerus grypus. Next base: position 128,063,867 of record NC_135717.1, read on the forward strand.
CTGGTATCAGTTCCAACCATCAGGAAGTAAGCTGAAGATTACTGAGGTTGAGGCGGAAGTTCCAGGAAAGGGAGGTATACATGTATTGCCTTCCAAATAAAATGGGACAGCCAAAATTGGTACCATTTCTTGCTTATTCTTTCTGCTTTGTGAGCAGTGAGACGTCTAGGGTTGTAGTAGCCATCTTTCATCCATGAGGGAAAAGTCAAGAAAATTCAAGGCTTTTGACCTTGAGAAAATTGAGCATTTAAACCAATGCCAGCAATGACCTATCTTTGGATTTCTTGTTATGATGAGAAAGATAACTTTTTTTTTAACCTACTTGTGTTTGGATTTTCTGTTACTTACAGCTAAAATCATTTATAAACGTCACTGTTCCTGACATTCATGATAGAAGTAATGCAGTGATGAACATTGTGGGTAAATACTTGAATAGCAACAACTTAACATAAAAATCAGGAAGAGAATTAGGACCCTGCATTTACAACGTTTCTTCTCCTTGACCATATGCAGCTCTGTCCTTAACCTTCCCACTTTCTTTTTGTGAAGACCAGAAAAATAGCATACATAGACTTCCTAAATTTTTCCAAAAGACAACAGTATTTGGGAGAGGAAATAGACCTTTTGTACACCAGAAACTTATCTCTTCAAATAGGATATTTTAGCAAATACACTATGCCATGGTGTTCACATCCACTAATACAGAATCAGCAAGGTTTTTTGGAGCAAGTATTATGTGAACTGGAGTGTATTTTAGACTAAGTCATGAATTAACTCTCCATATATTTGAGTGGAAATCATTAATATCTTTAGAGTTAGGATATTTTATCCTCTCAGAATAAACATGGAGAATCAAAGAAGCTGAACTAAACTACCATTTGAAGTAAAAAGAGCAGTGTTAAATTGCAAAATAGATATCGAAATTGTGTTTGATTTCAGCTTTCTAGTGTCAGGCACTTGACAGTGCAAAACCTGAATCCGGTGAGTCTATTTCCATGACTCCCACTTACACAGTCTTGAGGCTGTTTCTAATTCTGCAGTCCCAGAAACCTCAAGTTGGCTGGTTCTGGTTCAAAGTAAAGGCATGGGGATGCTTTTTTGATATCGTAGTGAATCAGAGTATCTAGGAGCTGAAGTGTCGCAAGTTAAAGATGTCCTGGCTCATTCCTATTAGTGTCTTTAGGAGGGAAGATAGCTCCAGATCTGACCAGACTGCTTGCAGGTTGCTCCAGACTACATTGCCATTGATGAGCATAGACTAAAACTGAGCTGGCATAAGCAACAGAGTGAAAAAGCAACCTAAGGAAATCATACATCTGATAAGGGTGCGATATCCACATTATATAAAGAAGTCCTATGGCACAGCAACAAAAAACATATATCCCAATTTTATTTTTTCCTTTTTTTAATTTTAGGTAGGCTCCACACCCAACATGGGGCTTGAACTCATGACCTTGAGATCGAGTCGCGTACTCTGAGCCAGCCAGGTGCCCCATATATCCCAGTTTCAAAATGGACAAAGAAGATACACAAATGGGCAACAAGCATATGAAATGATGCTCAGGGACACCTGCGTGGCTCCGTTGGTTAAGCATCTGCCTTCTGCTCAGGTCATGGTCTCAGGGTCCTGGGATCAAGTCCTGCATCGGGCTCCTTGCTCAGTGGGGAGCCCGCTTCTCCATCTCCCTCTGCTGCTCCCCCTGCTTGTGCTCTCTGTCTCTCTGTCTCTCTCTCTGACAAATAAAATCTTTAAAAGAAAAGAAAAACGATGCTCAGGGGCACCTGGGTGGCTCAGTCGTTAAGAGTCTGCCTTTGGCTCAGGTCATGATTCCAGGGTCCTGGGATCGAGCCCTACATTGGGCTCCCTGCTCAGCGGGAAGCCTGCTTCTCCCTCTCCCATTCCCCCTGCTTGTGTTCCCTCTCTCGCTATGTCTTTCTCTGTCAAATAAATAAATAAAAATCTTAAAAAAAAATTTTTTTTTTAAAAGAAACGATGCTCAATGTCACAATCATTAGGGAAGTGCAAATCAAAACCACAGTGAAATATCACCTCCTACTCATTAGGATAGCTACTATCAAAAAATCAGAAAATAGGGCGCCTGGGTGGCTCAGACGGTTAAGCGTCTGCCTTCGGCTCAGGTCATGATCCCAGGGTCCTGGGATCGAGTCCCGCATCGGGCTCCCTGCTCCTTGGGAGCCTGCTTCTCCCTCTGCTTCTCTCTCTCTCTCTCTCTGTCTCTCATGAATAAATAAATAAAATCTTAAAAAAATATATATATAAAAAAAAATCAGAAAATAACAGGTGTTAACAAGGATGTGGAGAGATTGGAACCCTTTTGCACTGCTGGTAGGAATGTAAAGTAGTGCAGCCCCTATGGAAAACAGTGTAGTGATTCCTCAAAAAATTAAAAATTAGAATTAGCATATGACCCAGCAATCCCACTTCTGGGTGTACATCCAAAAGAATTGAAAGCAAGATCTTGAAGAGATTTACGTACCCATGTTTATAACAGCACTATACACAATAGCCAAGAGGTGGGGGCAACCCAATTGTCCCTAAACAGAGGAATGGATAAACAAAATGTGTCATATCCATACAATGGAATATTATTCAGCCTTACAAAGGAAGGAAGGAAATCCTGTCACATGCTACAGCATGGATTTTGAGGACGTTATGCTAGGTGAAATGAGCTTGTCACAGAAAATCAAATCCCGTGTGATTCCACTTACATGAGGTATCCAGAGTAGTCAAATTGATAGAGACAGAGTAGAATGGTGGTTGCCAGGGGCCAGGAGAGAAGGGGAAAGGGAGAGGGAATGGGGAAGGACTATGTAAGAAGTGTAGAGTTTCAGTTTTGCAAAATGAAAATGTTCTGGAGATGGCTGCACAACAATGTGAATATACTTAGGAGGGGAAGGAAGGGGAGGTGAAGATCATGAGTGGCCCACAACGCTTAAAATATTTACTCTCTTGGCCCATTACAGAAGAAGTTTACTAACCCCCACGAGCTATATTATTCATGGCCTGTTTTACATTTTTGTGTTTTGTTGATGTTAGGTGCAAGAAATAGGAACCACTCACACCATTTTAAGCAAAAAGGGATTTAATACAGGAAATCAGGAGCTTAGCAAATCATTGGATAGGGTGCTTGGGTCCCTTAGGGGGTCTCCAGGAATGATTCCTAGGACAAGACTGATGTTCTGGCCTACTGGGGGAGCTGCTACCTCTGCAATAATCAGAAAGGTGGCAATCAATGGATTCCATTGGTACTGTACAGTTCAAAGACATGCCACTGTAGCTGTGATCCAACGTCAGGAAGCACTGCTGCCCCTCTGATGACCTCTCAACACCCAGGGAGTTAGTACCTAGACACTGAAATAATGACACAGGAAAGCCCGATGGGCCCACCGGTGAGTTTGCAGCAGAAACAAAGCGGACGGCTCCAGCCTTGGATCCACCTTTCAAGTGCTTCTAATTGGCAAAAGCAGAACCCTCGCTGCGGGGAGATGGGGGAAATGTGGTTTTTCCTTCTTTAGCCCCTGCAGGATCTGAAAACACACCTAGAGGTTTGAAGTGGATGCTGAGAGCCAGTTCAGAGCACCCACCACAGCTGGTTTGTGGCTTCAGGCTCTTTCCAACTCTTCTCATCTTTGGCCAACACCTTATTCTTTTATTTGAGAAACCTTCTCTGACACTCCCTTCCCTACCTCCACCATTACCAGATAGGATGCCCTTTTGTGAGCCTCTGTAGCTCTAAGCTCTACCTCTGCCATTCGCGGGCCACTCCGCATCATAATAGCCTGCTTTCTTCCTCCACTAGATTGCAAGCTCCTTGAAAGCGCCAACTCAGTCTTACTCATTCTTGTGTAAGTAATTGGCGTATTCTTGTTGAGAATAACCGTTTCCGGGTTATAACATCGCAAATAGCATCTCTTCTCCTGTTTTTATCATTCCATATTCTTGTGTGCTGATATCTGTATACAGTGAAAGTTCAGTACATGTGAACGTTCTAGCTTTCATTTGGGCTGAGCAAAGAGAAATTCCACCAAGGCTGTATGTGTGTGTATTCTTATTTGACCCTGTGTACTTCTTTAGGTTAATAAATACTATGGAACAGCTAATGTTTGAACAGTTTCAACATATGTGTTTAAGTATATACACTCAAGTGAGTGTATGTATATTCCTCACAACTATCGTATTAGGTAGACACTATTTTTATTCCCATTTTATAGATGAAGAAACTGGGGCTCAGGCCAGGTAAGTAGGTTACCTACAGTTACACCAAGTGGCAAAACTGGGACTCCCATCAGGGTCTGACTAATACCAAAATCTGTACTCTTAGCGATGATGATGATGATGGTGGTGGGGGTGGTGATTGTGACCATGGTGGCAGCTGATGTTCCAGACATTGTGTTATAGGCATTTTAAAATTTTATTTAGGGGTGCCTGGGTGGCTCAGTTGTTAAGCGTCTGCCTTCGGCTCAGGTCATGGTCCTAGGGTCCTGGAATCGAGCCCTGCTCAGGCTCCCTGCTCAGCGGGAGGCCTGCTTCTCCCTCTCCCACTCCGCCTGCTTGTGTTCCCTCTCTCGCTCTGTCCCTCTCTGTCAAATAAATAAATAAAATCTTTAAAAAAATAAAATAAAATTTTATTTATTTGTTTTTAGAGAGAGAGCAAGCGTGAGGGGGGAAGGGGCAGAAGGAAAGAATCTCAAGCTGACTCTCCACCAACTGCGGAGCTCAACACAAGGCTCAATCCCACGACCCTCAGATCATGACCTGAGCCGAAATCAGGAGTTGGACGCTCACCTGAGTGAGCCACACAGGCGTCTCTGTGCTAGGCATTTTACATGTGTTATCTTTTTTTTTTTAAGATTTTATTTTTTATTTGACAGAGAGAGACAGCGAGAGAGGGAACACAAGCAGGGGGAGTGGGAGAGGGAGAAGCAGGCTTCCCACTGAGCAGGGAGCCCGACGCGGGGCTCGATCCCAGGACCCTGGGATCATGACCTGAGCCGAAGGCAGACGCTTAACGACTGAGCCACCCAGGCGCCCCCAGAGATAAGATTCTTATCCTTAAAGCAAAGTTCTGGTCACTGCCTAAGCATCTCCTCCTGTGACTGAATAGAGAAAGGTTTTTTTTAGGAAAATTGTGCTCGGTGCCTAATTCCTGGCCTGTAGATAATGCCAGATATGGTAGGGTGTTTTCTACAGGGAGCCCGTTTTTATTCGTCACCCTATCTCTTACAGGACAATCAGAAACTCACAAATCATTCCATAGCTTTTCTGAATCTTTGAGGAATTACTTATTAGAAAATGAAGTTAAAAAAAAAAAGAAGAACTAGAATTCTCCCAAACCCATGACTGGCTTATGCACAATGCAAAATGATTCTGAAACTTTGACTTTACATCTGTCCTTTGGAGAGTCTCAAGAAAAACAGTACCTTAAATACAGATCAAATGGGAGACTTAAGCCAAAAAGCATGTGAACAGGGAAAGATAATAAGTAACTTTTAAAATAGTTATTTTTAGCTGCTATTTTACATTCTAGGGGAATAGCAAAATTCACTTCTTGGGTAAATGGAGCTTTTGCTTGCGAAGGAAAATAAAAGGTTGGCCTTTTGGGGTGGTCAGTTCATATGGAAGGAGGTTTGACAATGAGAATTACATTGCTCAGAATAATATAATTTCAGAGATTGAACCTGAAAGCAAGAATTTGTCTTTGGAATTCTTTAGCAGTAGCTTCCTGTTGATAAAGCCCAAATTTGGCCAGTTTGGTGGGTCAGCCACGGAGGCATGATTATCATAATGCTGTCACCCTCTCTGGGACAAACTGAGCAGGACTTCATTTTCTGCTCGGGAAAGAGATGGAGAAGGAAGTCTGAGCAAAATGGCAGCAAGCAGGCCCTCAGCAGAAAAAAACAGAAATTCCCTGTGTTGAAAATGGCCGAAGAACTTTTTAGGTACTTATATTTCCTGTCCTATGCTGTATTATTCTACCTCCTCTGTTATTCCCTGACTTTCATTAAAAATCTGTTGTAAACAATCACATGTATATAATGGTGCTTGGGGAATAAATGAGGAGGGGACAGTGGTCACAGCTAGGATGAAGTGGGACACAGAGAAGACAAGTAAGACATGATCAAGGATTCTTTCTTAACCTTGGGGAATATACCTGATATTAACAGATTGGATGAATTTAGAAACCTGGGGCGCTTGAGGTCATTCCAAACAATAAAGCCTGATCCCAAAGCAGGGGAAAAACTCCCAAACTGTGCAGGGTCCGCGCAGATGGGTCCACGTGCTTTTGGTTCGGTTTTCTTCAAGGAAAGAATATAGACTTGAAAGAAAGACTCAAATATAGAGAATCCATAGAGAAAATTGGAGACCACCATTAAGAACTATTCATCCGACTGGAGAAACTACATATTTAAAAACAATAATAACAACAAATAGAACTCTCTAACCAGTTCAGATGTGGATCTGTGCATTCTTAGTAACTGTCGCCATGGTAGCAAGGCAGTTGACAAGTTGCGCCTTCTTAGCATAGGACATCCAAAGGGGAGAGAGAACAGCTAATCATGTACTGTCTTGTACCTTCTTTATTTAATTGTGCTGACCCTGTATTCCTGACTATTAGCCTCTGACACTTCTCTCCCTAATAGCGTCAAGCACAATGCTAGGAATATATTAGGCACTCAAACATATACACTGATGGGCTGAATTAAATGAAAGCTGTTTCTGCTCTGTCTTCCTTTCCAGTTTATAAAGAGTGTCAACCAGCCAGAAATTTGATTTTTTAAAATGGCTCCTGCATTTGTCTGGGGGATCAAAACTAGGCCGTTTTCTTGATTGCACTGGCCCAACATGGATTTCAGGTTGAGGGGGTGAAAGGACAGTGATTGGGTATTCTCAGATACTGAATTATTGGAAGACTAACACAGGAGTGGTAAGTAGGACAGTATAGGTAGAAACGTGAGGCCTTTCGAGGCCCGGAAGCTTTGCGTAGGACTTGCACGCAGCGCTGTTCCTGAGTACGAACACAACTTTGGCAGCGGTTCCCGCGGTGTTTAATATGAGGCCTGGGTGAATACCCCGAGGACAAGGAGTTCCACCATTCTGGCTTCACACTGAGAAAGCTTTTTTAGCCCCTAACCCCACTGACACCCAATTCACACTCAGCCTGGGAAGTCTCCTTATTATAGTCCCTTGAACTAATGATAATCTTTTACTCTAGTCTTTTCTCTAATACATTCTTACATTGCATTTTCATCGTCATCTGTATAATTGCTCTGCATTTCAGTTACTTCCATTTCTATTCTTAACATTTTGTTATTTCACATTTTCTTTTAAAAGTATTTAAACGTAGACACACCCTCTTTATTTTAATAGCCAGCATGCCCAGGTTTGCTGCTTTAAAATCTGCGTTCCTACAGTTTCAACGGATCTTCAAAGTGTGCCAACCTTCAGTTTACAGACTGATATTCTAATCATGTTCAAGACTGAAATCAGCTGCAAGAATTTGTCTTTGGAATTCTTTAGCAGTAGCTTCCTGTTGATAAAGCCCAAATTTGGCCAGTTTGGTGGGTCAGCCACGGAGGCATGATTATCATAATGCTGTCACCCTCTCTGGGACAAACTGAGCAGGACCAGCCTCATGTGCAAAAGCTACAGCAGTGACTACCCCCAGAGAGGAACAGGTTAAATCCTTCCAAACCTGCTAAGGAATTTGACCTAGTTCCTTGAAACTAGAGTGTAACTTGAAAGTATAATTGGTCGCAAATGTGTTTCTTTCTTCCTCAAAATTACTTTTGAATTCCTGTGAGACAGAGAGAAAGGCATTATCTGTTTACATAGATTCAGACCACCACCGTTGATAACTGGACTAATTCCGTATGAAATTTGGGGAGCAGACAAATAACGTGACTTCATTTTGTCAAAGGAATGGTTAGGCCTCTAGTTGTGAAAGTCAACAAATACACAGTTGATGTGGTTATAGCATTCAAATCTCCTATCGATTTTTTTTTTTGCCAATGTGTTTAGCGCAATGGTAGGCACAGGTGCTCAGTGAATGTTTGTTGAATGAGTGAATGAATGAATGAATGAATGAAAAGCTCTTCATACTCTGACTCCTACCTACTTTTCCAGTTGTATTTGTATTTCCTACTGTCTTCCTTCTAAAAAAAAAAAAATATATATATATATATAGAGAGAGAGAGAGAGAGAGAGAGGCGCCTGGGTGGCTCAGTTGGTTAAGCATCTGCCTTCAGCTCAGGTTATGATCCAGGATCCTGGGATCAAGTCCTGCATTGGGCTCCTTGCTCACGGGGAGCCTGTTTCTCCCTCTCCCTCTGCCCCTCCCCCCAGCTTGTGTGCTCTTTCTCTCTCTGTGTGTCAAATAAATAAAATCTTTAAAAAATAAATAAATAAAATAAAATATATATATATATAGTAGTTTATACTCTGGCAAATAGCCATTCTGTTTGCCAAAAACCTCTCCTGCTTTCCCACTTCTGTGCTTTGTTGTTGTGGTACCACCACCTAGAATGCTCTTCTCTCATATCCCAGACTATGAAAATGTTACTGTTTCTCATCTCAAATGCTGCTTCCTTCATGAGAATTTTATTGATTATTTCAATAAGAGAAAAGCCTTTTCTCCTGATAACTCACAAAACTTCGAACCTCCTGGTCATTTATTATCAACCACCTTATGTTATAATTATTTCTGTGGTTAACCTATTCCCCCTGCTATATAGTAAGCTTCTCGAAGATGGGCACTGGGTCTTCTTATTCTTTACAGTGACTAGCACATAGTTGATACTCAGTAACTAGTTGCTGAAATAATTATGGTAATTAATTTTTCTAATGCTATACTATGAACTCCCAACAAATTTTTTTTATTTTTTATTTTTTTAAATTTTATTATATTATGTTAGTCACCATACAATACATCATTTGTTTTTGATGTGGTGATCCACAATCCATTGTTTTCATATAACATCCAGTGCTCCATGCAGTATGTGCCCTCCTTAATACCCATCACCGGGCTAACCAATCCCCCCTCCCCCCTCCCCTCTAAAACCCTGTTTCTCAGAGTCCATAGTCTCTCATGGTTCATCTCTCCCTCCAATTCTCCCCCCATTTTTCCCTTCCTTCTCCTAATGTCCTCCATGTTATTCCTTATGTTCCACAAATAAGTGAAACCATATGATGATAATTGACTTTCTCTGCTTGACTTTGAACTCCAACAAATTTTTAAATCATTTTTCTTAATAAAATAAAAATGTTGTTTTCATATATTAACATTATTTGAGCTCCAGAACTAGATTGGAACTGTATCTTTGTCAACATTTTCTTTCTAGTCAATTCTGTAGGAGATTGGAGCATTCATTTAGACTCTTCCTTTGTGTTTTAAATGATCACAGATTTATTTGGTTCTTTTAGTGACACCATTAGCATCATTAAAATTCATATCTTGTGCTCTTCAAAGAAGATCTTTTGAGTATTTTTTCCTTAAGTATGTATATATCATTGAATTCTTAGCTCCTCCCATAATTCATTCCTTCGTTCTTGCCTACATTACTAAAAGGTGGCAGTTCCATCCATTCATCCATTTGAGTACGAGACAAAAGTCTTCGTAGAGTCTTGGGGCTGTACTTTCTGCATAATATTAAATGTTTTTTTCTACAGATGACGTCTTCTTGACACATAATGATAAAACCAAAGATTCTCTTCCTTTCTTTTTTTTTTTAAATTAGCTATCACCACCTGCAAGGCATAAAGAGAGAGGAAATGGAACACAAATTATCTAAGAATTGAGCCTGGAAATCATTTGAGAAACTAACCTCTTGAAAGCAGAAACCCTGCTATGTGCTTTATTTCCTAAAATTTTTAGTCTTCCTGAAGAAGGTTTGTAATATCTCACTTGGGAGATTCTAAGAATTTAAGAGAAGTGGATAAGATTGTCCTTTACAAAATTTGGGACAGTCTTTATTCTGACCAGTACATGGGTAGCAGTCCTGGGTTACAACTTTCCTCGGCTCTTAAAAGCATTATTCCTAAAATAAGTGCTCCTCCAGTCAAGCTTTCACCAGTATTTTATTTTATTTTATTTTATTTTATTTTACTTTTTTTTTTTTAAGATTTTATTCTTAAGTAATCTCTGCACCCAACATCAAGATCAAGAGTCACATGGTCCACCGACTGAGGCAGGCAAGCTCCCCTTTTTAAAAAAAAAAAAATTTTTTTTTTAAGTAAGAAGAAAAATTTAGATTGAAGAATTTCAGCTAACTAGCCAGCTGGTCTAAAAAAAGAGAAATAGACAAAATGATTGCTTCCTTGAGAAGCTTGGCTGGGGCCAAGTGAAGGTCTTCACAGCCTAGTGTCTATGCAAGAACCCAATACTGGAAATAACATGAGTCTGAGTGTATCTGAGCATGTGGGTTGAGTTCCTGGCTTTAATTACAAACCACCAGGTCAACAGGAGTTTATCATTGCTTACATCACACATCTATAAGACATCTAGACCCCCTTACCCCCAAGTACCAACAACAAAGGCCCGTCTGACTACAGTCATCTTCCAGCTCTTCTAAATTCAATTTTCCAAGTTTAAATAGCTGAATCCACTAGTAGGCATCTGAGAGGAACCAGTTTATCTGGTATCTATACCAGAGCTAGCAAACCTGCAGGACCAAGGAGTCTGTAGCCTGTTAATATTTATTCTTTAACAGCTTTATTGAGATATCATTCACATACCATCAGCTCCCCCTTTTAAAGTGTACAATTCATTGGTTTTTAGTATATTTACTGAGTTTTGCTACCATCACCACAATTAATTTTGTAACAGTGTCATCATACCCCCCAAATCCCACACCCATAAGCAGTCACTTCCCCTGTCCCTTCTAACTGTAAGTAATCACTAATCTACTTTTTTCTTTATAGATTTACCTATTCTGACATTTCATGTAAGTGAAATCATATAATATGTGGTCCTTTAGGACTGGTTTCCTTCACTTTGCATGTTTTTAGGATTCAGCCATATTGTAGCACATCAGTACTTCATTTCTTTTTATTACCAAATAATTTATTTTATGGATGAGTACACTTTGGTTATGAGTAATGCTGCCATGAACATTTGTATATGATATTTTGTGTGGATATATGTTTTCATTTCTCTTGGGTATATACCTAGAAGTAGGATTGCTGGATCATAGGGTAACTCTGTGTTTAACCTTTCAAGGAACTGCCAGACTGTTTTCCAAGGCTGCTGTGACATTTCACATTCTCACCAGTAATGTGTGAGGGTTCCAGTTTTGCCAAGAAATGCTATTATCTTTTTTATAAAGCCATCTAGGGGGTGAGAAGTGGTATCTCATCGTGGTTTTATTTTGCATTTCTCTAATCTGAAGCCAATTTTTCTATAGTCTAAAAACTAAGAATGGTTTTTTACATTTTTAACATGTTGAGAAAAATATTTCATGGTACATGAAAATTATCTAAAATTTAAATTTCAGTCTCTATAAATAAAGTTTTATTGGAATATAGCCACACCCACTCATATGTATTATCTGTGGCTGCTTTTCTCACTATAATGGAGTTAAGTAGTTACAGCAATGACTGTATGGCCTACAAAACCTAAAATATTTACTATCTGACCATTTACAGAGGAAGTTTACAAACCCCTGGTCTTCAATATAGTTGGATGAGACCAGAGGATCTGGGCTAAGAAGGAGGAAATATGACTGCCCAGTGGGAATGAATTTTGTTCTTTCTCTGTCTCTCTCTCTCTTTCTTTCTTTCAAGTAGGCTCCACACCCATCATTGGGCTCAAAAACTCACAACCCTGAGATTAGGAGTCACATGCTCTACCAACTGAACCAGCCAGGAGCCCTGGATTTTTTTTTTCCTTCGTAAAAATAGAATGCAAGCTGGCAGAATAAGGAAAAAAAAATCAGGATATTATGAAACTTAGGTAGACCACTGTATTTTCACCTGAATCATTATATGATCTTTCCTAATCTGGGCTCTCCCCATTTTATAAATTTCTCTTAGAATTCTATTCCTAATCTGCTACTCTGATTATACATTGTCAGAATCCTCTAATGTTTTCCCTCACCCGCAGACTCTTAGGACCATTTAACCAGGGTCCTGCATGATCTGGCAGCATCTTAATTTTCCAGCGCTCACCTTTCTTTTCTTTTTTTTTAAGATTTATTTATTTATTAGAGAACGCGAGTGTGTGCATAAGCGGCGGTGGGGGGAGGCGTTGGGGGGCACGTAGCACAGAGGGAGAGGATAAGCCAACTCCCTGCCGAGCTAGGAGCCCAACTCGGATCTCCTTCTCATGACCTGAGCTGAAACCAGGAGTCGTATGCTCAACCAGCTGAGCCACCCAGGGGCCCCAAGACTCACCTTTGACTAGACCTTTGACTAAACCACCCAGCTGGAATTCCAGGATTCTGTGCTTTCTTTCTTTTTTTTAAAAGTAGGCTCCACACCCATTGTGGAGCCTAACATGAGGTTTGAACTCAGAACCCTGAGATCAAGACCTGAGCTGAGCCCAAAAGTCTTGACACTTAACCAACCGAGCTACCCAGGCTCCCCCAGGATTCTGTGCTTTCATTCATACTTTCTCTTCTGCGTGGAATGCTTTTCTCTTCTCCAAATCCTAGACACTTTACTATTGTTATGGTGAAATGTTTCAAGCATACAGAGAAATAATATAGGAATATCTCTGCACTCACCAACCACTGAGCTTTGTCAAATCCTACCATTTTCCATGTTCTGTACTGTTAAAAAATTATCACAGACTTAGATATCTTTAAAACCTCCTCAAATACCAAGTCTTTTAAATAGGCCTCCTAGATGCACCAATCAAAATTAAACTCTTTTTCCTATGATTTCCTGTAACACTTTCTTTGTGTCTCTATCATCTGACCTGTTCTGCCCTTGCAAAATATTTTCTTTGAGTATTCCTTACTATTATCATTCTCATAGTGGGGTACAAAGATTATTTTAGGTAATCTAAGAAAAGGACATGTAAAAATATAAAAATTGTGTTTATTTAAAAATGTACATTAGAAATATATGTACACACAAGTACTTGAAAATATATATCTAGAACATCAACTCCATGATTTCCCAGATATCCTTTAAGACATGGCTAAAGTAGGTCAATAGAATAGAAAATTATTGAGTAAATAATAATGTTAGAAAAATATTAAGTAAAAATACAGATGATATGGCAAAAAATTTGAAGATTGTACTCAAATAATTTAGCTTTGAAAACTTAGCTTATTAGAAGAGGGACCTAGTTTTATTTATTTTTTGTATGCCCTAAGTACCCAGCTAACTCAGAAAAGATGCTTATTAAATTGAATTGATTTCTCTCTGGGATGAGATCCTTGAAAATCATATGGAACTTCCTAAACCTTTGACAGACCACGTAAGACATTTTGCCCACGTCGAATGTCCCTGGCACATCTGCCAGAGAGACAGATGGTGCTTTTTCCCCCTTTCCCTTTCCTGTCCATTATGACACATTGCTCCAGTCAGGGCTTGATGAAGTATGAAATAATGCTAGTGATAGTCCTGTTCTGAAGGAATGAGGACTCCAGCTTACCAGAATGCTCTCATCATTATCACTTCAACAGACCAATCTCAACAAATTTCAGTTTGTGGACCACTTTAGTTCTTGGATCTGGTCCACTACACACACACACACACACACACACACACACTCTTACATTCCGCATACTTTATGTTTTAGAGAAATATTTCTTGGTCTCCTTAAAATTCACTATTTTGTGGCATCTTTTCATTATTGTTAGCACTGAACCATCCGAAGTCACACTGGCAACTGAATTTAGTCTTGAGACTTGGCAATGAGGAATCATTTTGTATAACCCAATGCACGACGTTAGCCAAATTATGTCATACAGTTACAAAACTCCTGTCCTGTCTTCCAGCTTTTCTGAGTAAATGTGACTTTTTGAGAAGTTTCGCTCCTCCTGCCCTAAAATGACCTTACGTGCTCTCAGATATCAGAGGATCCTAATTGTGATGAAATCTTTCACTTTGTTTCCTTTGTTATAGCCTGCTTTTTGAGGTGGTATTTGGAAGAGTGGGGAGTAGTGGGAACCCCTCAGGCCACTGAGTCACAAAAGGAGATCAGAACATGTCTGAAGTTTGGCTTAACCCCCAAAGCTTCACTCATATTGGACTAGATGAGCCTCTGGGAGAAGCCAATGAAATTGCTATATATGGCTTTCATGTCTTTGTTTCCTAATTCCTACTGCTAAGGCATGGGTCTTTGCTGATCTTAAAACTCCATGCCAGGGGGCACCGGGATGGCTCAGTCATTAAGCGTCTGCCTTTGGCTCGGGTCATGATCCCAGGGCCCTGGGATCCTGGGATTGAGCCCCGTGTCGGGCTCCCTGCTCGGCGGGAAGCCTGCTTCTCCCTCTCCCACTCCCCCTGCTTCTTTCCCTCTCTCGATGTGTCTCTCTCTGTCAAATAAACAAAATCTTTAAAAAAAAAAAAAAAGAAGAGTGAAAAGTGATAGGATACTGAACTCAAGAGCCTATGTTGTACATTCTACCATATTCACTTTGCAAGAGGAGATGGAGTTTCAGCAAAACGGCATGCATTACATTAACGATACTAATTCATATTTAATTTTACAAACTTTTCCATCATAAATCTTTGTTGATTTAATAAGAGCATAAGGAGTTTTCTTACACCTATATTTATGTTAGTACATATTAAAGAAGCATGACAACAAGAGATAATTTAATTTTGAAGGTCCACAGGAATTTTAAAAGTTTAAGAGTCAGTTCTGCTTAAAGGAAAGTTTTGCTTTTCTTTCTTTGTCTTCCTAACCCAACTACACCCTCTGGTGGTTGTAGTTGCTAGTAGAAGTAAAATACTCCCTTTATAAATGTGTCCTTTTCACATTGGTTTGTAGGTCAGCCATGCAGCAGACGGAATAATTTCCCTGTAGAAACAATGTTATAAACAATGGCAGTTATTGCAGGATAGCCCACAAAGACCCACCGTGGCTCTGTGTCACTTGATCTACAAGCTCGTCCCTCCTCCACCGCCTTCCTTGCTGGCCGAACAGATCACCATATCCACAGTCACTGCCAACACTGCTACAACTCTGTCCCCATCACTTTCAGGAGTAGAAAGAGGACAGAAGTGAGTTAGTGTTTGGTCAATTCCAATATCTTTACTTGTAGGCATAACTTCTGCCCTGAAACCCCACACCTCTCCTGGGGCCTCCAGAGGAGAGGGCCACCTAGAAGGACACTTAGAGGTCCTCTTTGCCTCTTTCGAGAATCTTGGGGCACATAATCTTGCTTCCTTTTCTTTTGCCTTTTTGCCTTTGGCTTCTTTTATCCAGAGCCCCTCTTACTTCTTAACAGGGTCAGAGTCACCTTCCAAGTAGACGGCAAGAGGAAAGGAAAAGCAGACTAGAACAAAATGGAAAGAAAAGAAAATCCTTTGACTCAAGGTTTCCCCAAACCCAGAAGCCAATCTGATAGCTAACCAATAAACCTTTAAACACCTTGTCCCTCCGTGCCTGAAAACCTTCCCTCACCAGGCCCTTCTAAGCGCCGGCTCGCCGAGGAAGGGCCAAGGTGAGACAGGATCTCAGCCCACCTGGTGCGCATCATACCATCAGCGCTCACGTGCGAGTCCGAGGGCCCCTCCCCGGTAAGGGACAGTGCCGGTGTGGACCCTGCTGTGTCTGGACAGATAGAAATCCTGTTTTAAAGGGACTAGAAGAACTCTTTGGAATATTACTGAATCCATTTATAGTGACAAAAGGGAAAATTTATACGATTTTAACAACATAGGAAAAAAGAGCAAGAACATACAGACAAGTGAAATGCTTCAGCTAGAGTACCTGACTGGTGAATGACTGAATTTGGAATTACCCTAACATTGACGTTTAAAATAAATGGAAATGTTCTTGATTGTTTTGTTTATCTATTGCTATTTAATAAACCACTCCAGGGAGAGTGGGAGAGGCCTCGGAGCTGGCCAGGAAACAAGCTGCTGCCAAGGGTTTTTGACACACACCAGCAGCATCCCACTGTGATACGAATTTTTTTTTTCCTTGTAGGTAAGGAAAGGAAGAGAAAACAGGAAACATTGGAAAGATAAATGGGGTCTTTCCCATGAAGGTGAGCTTCGTTATTTTTCTGTTGAATTTAGTGATTAGATTAGATTAGATTAATTAGTTAGATTAATTTAGTGATTAATAACAACTGAAGATTGGTGAGAATGGGTAGGGTTCCTATTACTACCTAAATATTTGTATTTAAATTTTTCTCTGCATCATGTATCCTATTTGAAAATAATGTTTCTGTAGAGGACAACAACAACAATAAAATACTTTGGGTGTGAAAAAATAAATTTAAAAAAAAATAAACCAATCTAAAACTTAGAGGCTTAAAACAACCCTTTATTTAAAAACAAAACAAAACAAAAAAAGTTGAGTTCATAGAAACAGAATAGAAAGTGATGGCCTGAGGCTAGGGCGCAGGGGAAATAGGGAGAGGTTGCTACCTCTCCCAACTTTCAAGGGTACAGACTTTTAGTTGTAAGATGAAGGTTTGAGAATCTCATGTATAACATGGTGATTCTGGTTGATAATACCATGTTATATAATTGAAACTTGCTAGGAAAGTAGAACTTAAATGTTCTCACCAAGAAAACCCAACAGGAGAATACGTAGGTAATGGATGGATGGGGGGAAATCCTTTCACAATGTCTAGGCAGATGAAATCATCACATGGTTCACTTGTAAATAGCTTACAGTTTTGTCAGTTGCATTTGGAGAATGAAAAGAAAGGAGAAAACCCAGAGGTTTGTCAAGTTTCTCTTTTGAACAGTGGGATGAATGAAGTACCATTCACGGAGAAGATTGGGGGAAGAACAGATTTTTATTTTGGGGAGACGCAAGGAAGAAAATATAAAATTCCATTTGAACATGTTTAAGTATGTTATGCCCACTCAATAATTTGTAATTAAACTAGATAGTATAAGGTTTACTCAAACTATACAAGAATAAGCCAGGTTATAACAAAATGCCACACCATCTGGGAAATTAGAATAGACGATTAGTATTTAAAGTATGAGTTCATCAAGCAAGTTAATGTGTCTGTTGGATAATAGCTATAATTTATTGAGGGGTTTTTATTTGTTTGAACCATATGAAATTGTGGATATTGACAATGCCATACGGTTTGTCCCAGTATGTAGTAGCCATAGAATTATATTTTATATATAAATGAATGACTATTCACAAAAACCCTTAAGGTAGACTTTTTCTTATAAGTGGAAGTTGTGGAAGAGGTTAAATAACCTGCTAAAAGTCTGATGAGGAATTAGGCAGGAAGAAATCAAAACAAGGTCTTTCTGTCATCGAACTGGACTCTAAGCCACAAAGTTACACTACTGAGATTTCTAGCCAAGAAGTCGTGCTACCTTTCAATGAGAAAAGCTTCAGACCCCAAATACACAGCTAGGCAGATACAGGAGTGCTTGGTCTGACTGGATGGAGAATTTCTGACTGTCTCCCTCCTACAGAGACCCAAGTTCAATCAGACCTTACAAGCCGGAATTGCATTTTAGAAGTAAACACAATGAACAAAAAGAAATCAGATAGTTAGCACTATTAAAAGTTGCTCAAAAATTTCCATCAAGAGGGCCTGGGTGGCTCAGTCAGCTGAGCGTCCACCTCTTGATTTCAGCTCGGGTCATTATCTCAGGGTTGTGATTTTGGCTCCAGTGATTATTTCAGGGTTGTAAGATAGAGCCCCGAGTTGGGCTCTGCCCTCAGCAGGGAGTCTGCTTGAGATTCTCTCTCCTTCTGCCCCTCCCCCTCTTCGTGCTGTTTAAGTCAAAGGCTAAAAAAAGTTTACATGATTAAAACGCTTTCTGTCTACCCTTGGAAGAATATTTCCCACACAGCTCTGGCATTGATAATATCAGTTAGGTCCAATAGTCCTACACGGCGGTAAGCAATAGAAATGGTCACTTGGCAATTAAGTCACACTCCTGCTAACAGAAAATTGAATTTTTAAATTTAATAACCAAATGAATCTGTTCTTCAATGCTATATTGATCAGGGGCTCTCTGAGTATAGTAGCTGGTCTCCCAGTTGGTCCAAAAAAAATAAAGCCAGTACATTTATTTATTTATTTATTTATTTATTTATTTATTTATTTTTAAAGGCCAGTACTTATTAATCTGTAAGTTCTTAGCCAGCTTTGATATTATTTTAATAGTAATAATAATGGTAATAATAATAATAAATACCATGTACTGGATCCTTACTACATGCCACATACCATGATATGTGTATTAACACCATCTTTGCATAAAAGCTCCTAACAACCTCATGGGATAGGTTGTACTATCTTTGTTTTGACTGAAGCATAGAGATATTAAGTAATTTCCCAATGTCCAAAACTAGTGCAGAACTGAGATTTAAACTCAGCCATTTAGGGGCACTCAGTTGGTTGGGTGGCTGCCTTTGGCTCAGGTCATGATCTCAGGGTCATGGGATCGAGTCCTGGTTCGGGCTCCCTGCTCAGTGGGGAGTTTCTTTCTCCCTCTCCCTCTGCCCCTCCCCCTACTTGTGCGCCTGCTCTCTCTCTCTAATAAATAAATAAAATCTTAAAAAAAAATAAACTCAACCATTTAAACTCGATTTAAACTCATTTAAACTCAAAACCCATGCTCTTACCCCCTATTTTGGATATGTGTGTACACATACATGCACATATATGTGTATATATAAAATGGTAGAGCTGATTACCATGAGTTTACTTTTAGTGTGGGTGGTAAATGGCAATGCATATATATTATAAAAGTGGTCAAAGAGTCCAGAATCTTCAGCCCAGCCTGAAAACTAGCTATGTGTGCTTGCTTTTTTGATGATCCTTTGTATTTGTAAAAAGTTATATATGTGATTTTCATATTCAAAATTTTTCTACAATTAGATTTCCTAAAAGTAATTACTTTGTAGTGGAAGTCAATATTTAGTCAATCAAATGTGTTCTGATCACTAAGAAAGATGGATTATTTAGTGATTTTCTTGGCTTTGGCAACAATGCAAAAAATAGTAGGAAAGAACTGTAGCAGGATAACCCTTTAAAGTGTTGATTTTGGGGCTCCCCTCCCACACTGTGCAAACAAGTAGACAAATGCTGTAAGAAAATCAAGATGACAAATATTCAACCATTAGCTTTCAAGAATGCCACTTATGTAGCCCTACATGGACAGATGCAGATGCCTTCTGACAGAGCTTTTGCTCCCACAGCTTTGATAAAGTATGCTCTCAGAGAAAAGAGAACAGTGGGAGAGGAGAGGCATCAAGCACCTCAGGCACGTGGGAGGGAAGCCCAAGCCCTCTCTGTAGCCGGTGCTGCTACTGGCCCAGAGCCAGGGCACTGTTTAGAAGCTGAGGTAGAGCTGAGTTGATCCTCTTTTGTCATTCGGTGGGTTCCACCATTCACCAGTGGTCAGCCCACTGTCCTTCATTAGTCCAGTTTGAAGTCTTGTTGCCTTTGTCCCAAGGATCTTTTCATATGCTTTTGATTGACCATCTCCTGGGAGCAGTCCCTCATATAACAGTCCAGAACTCTCATAAACACCATTCTACTCCCCCCATCACTGCCCCCATATCCAACAGCCCTACGCCAGTGAGTGTATACGTAGACCCTCCCCCTACTTGTGCGCCTGCTCTCTCTCTCTAATAAATAAATAAAATCTTAAAAAAGTGGAAACTAGAGGACTTGTAGTCCTTGATGGGTGATAGTGGAGGGGGCTTGGATGCTTTGTGGGGTGATGTTGGTGACAGCTGAAAGGGAAATGTTTGGTCCAAAGAAAGGATTATTTGGAATCCATGTGAAATCATCCACTGAGCAGAGGAATGCACTACCCCATCACAGAGCACTAAGAAGTGGGAATGTTAGAGCTGGACAAGAGCTTGCAGAACATCTCGTCCCACCCCTCCACATAGCAGAATAGACTATTTGTTGGAGGTCAAATAGCTGGTTAATGGCTCAGCCGCAAGCAGTAATCAAATGTCATGAGTGAGTTTAATCCTCTCTCCAGTGTACAGCATGGGCACATCTGTTTGGGGAGCTCTTTCTTTGGGGTTTTCTCTGATCCTCTTTCAAGGCATGGTAAGTCAAAGAGAGGACCCACTTTCTAAGTTTTTAGAAGCCCAAATTCAATATCTCACAGTGACACCAAAGTGAAGTTTTTGTTGGATTAGTTTATTGCCATAAGATATAGTGAAGACATTTTTTTCAATGGTTGGGAGAGTCATAACTGCTTATAGACGATTTCTCCTCCACAGAACTCTATGAGACTGCTTGTACTAGCCCACAGGTGCCTGAAACTGAGCACCAGAATGCATTTAATTGTGTTGAAGAAAGTCCAAGCTTCCTTCCCCACGATAAATGAGGACCTGACCTTCCTTATAGCTATGCCTGTGTTCTTCTGTTCATTCTGTCATGAATACTTATTTCACTAGAATTTTTACAGGTGGAGAAGGAGGGTGTCTACCTATTACTCGGCATTTCTCTAATGATCACTTTGTAAACCACAGTTTATCTTTGGACATTTCAGTGGCTTCATACCACTCACCATTATTACACTAACAAAACTCATCAGGTTGCACTTTCTACATTTGCTCTCCATGGGCTTCTGTAACCTTTGTAGTTTTTTTATTTTTAGAAACGTTTTTAGAGAAACGCGTGTTTTTAGCACCACTTTACATATGTCAGTGTATTTAAACCGTTTCTTTTTTGTGGCAGATAAAAAACTCTAAGGACCTCTCTTACAGGTATTGTTGGAACATTCAAATAAAATCTGTTT
Source organism: Halichoerus grypus (assembly GCF_964656455.1). Classification (NCBI taxonomy): domain Eukaryota; kingdom Metazoa; phylum Chordata; class Mammalia; order Carnivora; family Phocidae; genus Halichoerus; species Halichoerus grypus. Next base: position 128,084,766 of record NC_135717.1, read on the forward strand.
ATGAGACACAGGGATAGCCAGATATTAAACAAATCAAACAAGTTTTCTCATAAATATTAGGTTGACTCCTGGTTAACATTTTAGACTCTTGTTAATATTTCACACATTGTTTCTGTTCAACTAACTTGAGAACTTCATGAAAAAGTTGAATGGTAGGTTGGGTAAGAGGGTACCGCAATGGGAGCCTTTTTTCCAAGGCTGGCATGTGAATAAAGTACCTGCAAATCATAAAAAGAAACAAAATAGCTTTAAAAATAAGAATTTCACATTGGTCACATCAGTACGTATACACTCACTGGCGTAGGGCTGTTGGATATGGGGGTCTAAGCCATAAGATTCGGCCAGCATTTTCAGTCGTCTGATCTCCCCTATTGGGTGACCTAGAGGATCTCTGATATGTGTGCCTTTCAGCTCATTGAGACACTTTACTACAGCAAAGGAAGTGAATTTCATTAATAATGTATCCATTATGAAGGCATTAGTAGGGAAGTCAGGACTGTCCCCACCGCAGTGTGGGCTGAGGCTCCTGCTTCTTGTTTCCTTGGGCAATACACAGGAAATTGAAATAAAAGGGTTGGGGCGCCTGGGTGGCTCAGTCGTTAAGCATCTGCCTTCGGCTCAGGTCATGATCCCAGGGTCCTGGGATCGAGCCCCACATAGGGCTCCCTGCTCAGCAGGAAGCCTGCTTCTCCCTCTCCCACTCTCCCTGCTTGTGTTCCCTCTCTCGCTGTGTCTCTCTCTGCCAAATAAATAAATAAAATCTTAAAAAAAAAAAAAATTGGATTGTGTGATACATGCCACAACATGGATGCACCTTGAAGACGTGATGCTAAGTGAAAGAAGCCAGACACAGTAGGCCATATATCGTATGATTCCATTTATGTGAAATGTCCAGAACAGACAAATCCACAAAGAGAGAAAGTGGATTAGTGGTTGCCAAGGGCTGGGGGGGAGGGGAGCATGGCATGTGACTGCTTAATGGCTACCAGCTTTCTTTAGGGGTGATGAAAATGTTCTGCTATTAGACAGTGGTGATGGTTGCACAACATTGTGAAATGTATTAAAAGCACACTTTAAAATAGTGAATTTCAATGTATATGCATTTTACCTTAAAAAAAAAAAAAACGAAAAAAAATTAGGTTGTGTGGACCAATTCCCAGCAGGCCAAACAAAAAACCCTTTTATAGGAGCCAGAGTGGAACCTCTGATGAAACCACATGGAGGAAAAACAGGGTCCACAAATTGGGCTGAAATGTTTTAAAAAGCCCATCTAGGGCCATAATGGATGCCTGCACATCCTTTTATGTCTGCACCCAAACTGGGAGCAAAGCTGTGCCTGCTATACCCTTTTCATCTTAAGTCAGACGCAGGCTGGGTTTTTTCCTTGATAGGTGCTAATGCAGAGCTGAGCAGCTGCCAGCCTATAAATAGAAGGAGGAACCCCTGAGGTGCAGAACAAGCTGGCTGACGAACCCGTGCTTGTTACTGCTCTTCCTTACTGTTTTGTTCCTGAGGAAGAGAGGGGTAAAGGAAACAAACAAAAAATAGTAACCACACTCGTTGTTTCTCCTTTATCAATTGTTCCCCCCCCCCTCAATGCTTCAGTTAAATTCACAGTCCCTAATTCATCATCCCCTTCAGTAGGGTTTGTTACTCTTGATTCCTCACAGCATGTTAAAATCATTACTACTTCTGTGAGGTGCCGGCTGCAGCAAAGACAATGAGTGAGAAACAGTTCTTCAAAGAGAGTTTGAGGTTTCATTAGTCTTTCTAGCCTGGGAATACACAGTGGTTCTTAGAGCTCCCCCAAACCCTACCTTACCACAGATCAAAGTGTGAGATACTATTAAAAACAAAACCAGGGGCGCCTGGGTGGCTCAGTCGTTAAGCGTCTGCCTTCGGCTCAGGTCATGATCCCAGGGTCCTGGGATCGAGCCCCACATCAGGCTCCCTGCTCCACGGGAAGCCTGCTTCTCCCTCTCCCACTCCCCCTGCTTGTGTTCCCTCTCTCGCTCTGTCTCTCTCTGTCAAATAAATAAATAAAATCTTTAAAAAAAAATAAAAACAAAACCAGAATTGCCCATCTTCATTTCATCTTCTACATATTGGGCCATGTTGCAGTTCTGCCTGAAAATCAGAAATGAGTGGATTTTACTGCAGATTAGATTCAGACTTTTCTTACCTGAATTCTTCTCTGTAGTTGTTCCTAATATACTCAGCTAAAGTCTTGCTGTACCGCAGGCAGCTCTTGAGGATGTAAAATTGTTGATACAACAGAACTGCTTGGCTGGGACTTAGCAACTGAAATGAAGCTGAAAGCCCCTTTACCATTTGTTTCACAATACTGGCCACGAAAGTGATCTAAACAAGAAAAAAGCAGTTGCATGTAGGCCGCATGCCACCCATAAGGCACCTGTTTCAGCTGGGGCCTCACCTCTAAAGCTAGGCTGAAGTCCTCACCACCCCTATACCAATACTCTTGCACTGTTTCTCACTGAAATGGTACTCAGAGAGCACCAGACCATAGACCAATTGGGTTTACCATTCGCCCCCCTCTAAGCAGAATCAGAATGAATACTTTCAAGGAAATTTGGTTCCAATGTAAAAGGAGAACATTGGATAGAAGGGGAGCTTGGAAAGGTCCATGGCCTCCTCCAGGACGGAAGATGGTTTCTCTTCTCTTCTACTGTGAAGGACAAATGGCCCCCAGATATAAACTTCCTGGGACTTTCAAAGAGGGTTCCTCCAAGGCGCTGGTTCTCAAAATTTAGTGTGCATAAAAATCACCTAGTTAGCTCAATACACATGCATTATCCTGACCGCCCCCCCCCCCGAGATATTTACCATAAACAATTCTGATGGTTTTGTTCCTCAGACAACACCTTAAGAAACACTAAATGAGAAAGCAAAGAAAACCAGGCTTGACACAAGCAAGTGATGTTGATGTCCCTGTTAGCTGGGGTTTTCATCAAGAGTATGTCTGCTATCATTTCTGAGGGGGAAGTTAAAATGGAAATAGTAGCAATAATGTGAAGTTATTGAGTTGCTGCTTCTCACACACACAAAAAAGTCATTTACAACAGAACCAAGGGGCATCAGGCTGGTTCCGTTGGTAGAGCATGCGACTCTTGATCTTGAGGTCGTGAGTTCAAGCCCCTACACTTAGTGTAAAAAAACAGAACCAAATAACAAAAACCAAGAACAATGGATTCCACAAGTTTTTGTTTGTTTGTTTGTTTGTTTGTTTGTTTTTGAGGGGGGCACATTTTCAAACAACTATGCGTCAGTGTAAGCTACTATAAAAACAGGAAGGAACTCTAGTGTCCTTTCAAGCTCTAACCAGGTCCCTTTGCATGCCCATTAAATTAGTATCAATAGGGGCACCTGGGTGGCTCAGTCGGTTAAGTGTCTGCCTTCGGCTCAGGTCATAATCCCAGGGTCCTGGGATCGAGCCCCACATTGGGCTCCCTGCTTGGCGGGAAGCCTGCTTCTCCCTCTCCCTCTGCCTGCTGCTCTGTCTACCTGTGCTCTCTCTCTATCTCTCTGTCAAATAAATAAATAAATAATCTTTTAAAAAAAAATTAGTATCAATAAATGTGTTGCCTTTTCTATTGATGTTGGTACTGGCCCTTCTTAAGTAGGACGGGTGGTTTGGAGTGGGTTCACCCCAATTCAGATCTGTTTACACATATTGACTAAATACGGTGTCAGGCAAACACAGATTGAGGTTGGAGAGTCTGGAGCAGTAGAACAAAGTAATGACCATTTGGGGATTAAATTTTTAAGTTCTTTTGCATCTTGCTCTAACCAAGCAAGAGAATCAGAGCTGACTGACATGCAGGTAGATTCAATGATCACAACAGTTTTCTTGCTTGCACATTTCGCTCAAATGGCCTGTTTCTACCCATACTCTTTAGAACGGAGTTAATATTGAAGCTTTCAACAGTGCTAGTGGTCCTTTTGCCACCTTTCATCCTGGCATACTTTATGGTCACAGACTGGCTTCATACTCAGTTCCTTTGGTGAACCAACCCTAGAGGTTGATAAAGAAACTTCCCTGTGGCTTGGAGTCTTTAGTACCCCCAGACTTCACACATCAGTTCAGATGTGTGATGATAGGTTCTGCAACCACTGCACAGAAAAAGTGAGGGTCTTGCATCTTGCACATAAGAGCTTCTCTTGCCATGAATGACTAGAACTTTATGATACTCCTTGAAGGGAGCCAATGACTAGTTAGCGTCTGTGTGCTGCTAAAGGAGCCAAGTCCATGGGCTCAGTCTCTGTATAAGGCAGCTGGCTGTAATACTGACGAGTGTACCCTCTGGCCCTAACCAGATTTTTGTAAACATATGTCACAGGGATCTGGCAAGAAAATCTACATTCCCAAGGACATACTCAGCATAACTATAGAAAATAGCCCAAAGTAGGGAATCGCTGATGGCCAACAGAGGCATGTTTGTATATGAAAAGAGAACATATTATGTCATGTCAAATCCTCCATTAGCAATGAAAATTTAGTTTGGTTTACTACTTTTTGAAGAGATCTCCAATTAAATGTATGTTGATTGAATATATGAATATATGAATGAATAAAGGAAAATTAAGTTTGGGGAAATGAGAAGAGATTAAGGGATGAAACTTTTATAGAATTAATTCAGCAGATATTTTATTGAATATCCGTTATGTGCCTACCACAACAGACATAGCTCCCACCCTCATGGCACTTGGAGTCTGTTGGGGGAGAATGACATTGTGTCAGTCTTGACAGACTAGGTTGTACTGTGGTAACAAATTTCATAAAATATTGTGGTAATAAATTTCACAACAAAGGTTTACCACTTGCTCACACTGGATGTCCCTTATGGGTTGGCGGGGTGGGGGGAGGGGGTTCTATTCATTGTAGTCACTGAGGACTCTATGGAATGCTGCCAGTCACCATGCCAGAAGGAAAAGATAATGCAGAGAAGCATGCACTTGCTCTTAAACCTTCTGGCAAGAAGTGACACAGGCTACTGATGCTCACATTCCATTGGCGAAAGCAAGAACAGAGACCTACCTAATTACAAGTGGGGAGGGAAGTACAATCCTACCATGTGCCTGGAAGGAGAGAGAGCCAGAATGTATGTGGGCACTAAGGGCTACCACAGGGAAGAACCAAATAGTAACACCAACAAATGCCAACTGCAACAGTAACAAGTCCTATGAAGGGAAGGAAGAAGACACCAAGCTATGACTATGTGTGCCAATAATGGGGGAGCTGATCTAGTCAGAGGTGAGAAAATCATCCCTCCACCCTGTCCCAGGAAGGGGCACTGAGGCCTGAAGGATTAGTAGGAGTTAACATGGAACAAGGAGGGAAAAGCATTTCAGACAGGCAGAAGGACCAGTGAAGGTCCTGTGATGGAGTTGGGGGTGTTGGAGGTTGGCAGTGATTAAGAGGCCCACGTAGGGAGAGTGAGGGACTAGATGAGCCTTGTAGGCTATCTCTTTTTTATGAGAGATTTAAAGCAAGGCATGACATAATCAGATTTTTTTTTTAATAGATCCCTTTGACTAGTTGGTGGGAAGATAGGGACAGACCATGTAGATGTGATTGTAATGTCAAGGACAGAGACAGTGGTACTATGGACTAGGATGGCGGTAGCCAGGACAGAGTACCCCAGTGAGCCCAAGTGTTAATTCATACTCGCCAACTCATACTCATTGTTTAAGATAAATGTTCAGGGAGGGGCGTCTGGGTGTCCCAGTCGTTAAGCGTCTGCCTTCGGCTCAGGTCATGATCCCAGAGTCCTGGGATCGAGCCCCACATCGGGCTCCCTGCTCAGCGGGAAGCCTGCTTCTCCCTCTCCCACTTCCCCTGCTTGTGTTCTCTCTCTCGCTGTGTCTCTCTCTGTCAAATAAATAAATAAAATCTTTAAAAAAAAAAAAAAAAGATAAATGTTCAGGGGGCACCTGAGTGGCTCAGTTGGTTAAGGAGCCTGCTCTTGATTTCAGCTTAGGTCGTGATCTCAGGATCCTGGGATCCAGCCCTGCATTGTCAGGCTCCCCGCTCAGTGGGAAGTCTGCTTAAGGAATCTCTTCCTCTCCTCTGCCCCTCCCTCCTGCTCACTCTTGCTCGCTCTCTCTCTCAAATAAATAAATAAACCTTTTTTAAAAAAGACATGTTAATATTTTCACTTACTTATACAGCCAGTATTTTAATATATTGTTTCCTATAGAATATATTTTAGGGTTTTTCCTGAAATGAAGATCACATTTAAGAGATCATTTCAGGGGGCGCCTGGGTGGCTCAGTTGGTTAAGCATCTGACTTTTGATTTTGGCTCAGGTCATGATCTCAGGGACATGAGACAGCCCTGCATCGGGCTCCGTGCTGAGTGTAGAGCCTGCCTAAGAGTCTCTCTCCCTCTCTCTCTGCCCCTCCTTGCTCATGCTCTCTCCCAAAAAAAAAAAAAAAAAAAATTTTTTTTTTAAAAGGATATCATTTCAGTACCTTAAGCACTCAGGCCCCAAATATAAAAATGCTTTATTTTAATTAAATAATAAAATCATCAGATTTACATTTTGCTTCTGTTTTATAAATGACTACTTATAGAGAAAATTTGTATTTTATTTATTAAGCACAAGAGCATCTGTTTAATTAGCTGTGAGTGGTGGTCTTGTTTTTGCTTCTTGGTACTTACTATGGGAGGACGACTTTGTAGGAAGGACATCATCCAGCTAATAGCAAACTTTGTTGATCCCAATCCAAGATTTCCCTGAAAGACTCAAGGAAATAAACAAGTTATGTTCATGAAGTCCAACTTATACATGAAAAGATATTCATTCTCTAATACATTTTATCTTTTTTTCTCTCCATCTTCTTTTTTTTTATTTTTTTATTGTTATGTTAATCCCCATACATAACATCATTAGTTTTAGATGTAGTGTTCCATGGTTCATTGTTTGTGCATAACACCCAGTGCTCCATGCAGAACGTGCCCTCCTCAATACCCATCCCCAGGCTAACCCATCCTCCCACCCCCTCCCCTCGAGAACCCTCAGTTTGTTTTTCAGAGTCCACAGTCTCTCATGGTTCATCTCCCCCTCCGATTTCCCCCCCTTCATTCTTCCCCTCCTGCTATCTTTTTTTTTTTTCTTAACATATATTGCATTATTTGTTTCAGAGGTACAGATCTGAGATTCAACAGTCTTGCACAACTCACAGCGCTTACCAGAGCACACACCCTCCCCAGTGTCCATCACCCAGTCACCGCATCCCTCCCACCCCACCGTCTAATACATTTTATCTTGATTAATGAACTCTCTATAATCAGTATTTAGAAAAAAAAATTAAAAATAAAATAAGTATTTAGGAAAATAAACTAGATGAGTACTTAAGAGCAAAAGTAGTATCATTTAAGTCAGCTGATTTTGGAGTCCATCTCTAATACAAATATACTAAAGGTATATTATTCATATGATATATAATCACAGGTATGTAATAGTCATATGATATATATAACAATCATACAATATAATATGTATGATAAAAATATATATTGTACCTGCTGAAAGACAAGAAGTATCTCGTATAAAAGTGCCGTAGCTGTATCTGTATATCCCACAATAAGCTTCTGTAACTAGAATTTTAAATAACAAGACAATATAATTGGCAGAGCCAAAAAAAATGGTAATTTCTCCTGGTTACCATTAGGTACTTATGAAAGAATTTTTGATTAACTGAAAATATAATGAGTGTGGTCAGTTTTCCTGTTGTTTGGTTCAGATATTCCCTCCCCCCCAAAAAAATGGCTCTCATAAAAAGACGACACATTGAATAATGTTTAAGAAGGTGGATCAGGGAAAGAAGATACAATGGCCCACAGAATGCTAACACACAAAAAAACTGCACACTTGATTTGCAAAATCATTCAGATCCATAACCCTACATCCTTTCAAGACTATTGAAATATGTTCCCTAGAGTTAAGGTAGGAGATTGGGAAATTTAAGCTTATGCCCAGTCTGTAAAATGGGTAAATATAGGGCTTAGAGACTTTTCTTTTTTTTCTTGCAAGAACTCCAGTTAGTGAGGCTGTTTTCTAGCCTCAAGTAGCTCTTCTAGCCCATACACCACTTGGGGCATGAGAGCTATGCCTGTGGGCATTGCCGCAGGCCAGCACATCTTCCCAAACAGTATTCTTCGCAAGAAAGAGCTCTAGTTTGAAATCTCCCAGTCTGTTAGACCTTGGAACCAAAATGTATATGATCTGCTCATGGCTGCACTAATAGCCCAGGTGCAAAAGATCACCAAGTCTAAAAGCAGGAAACTCAGACCTATCTATTCTGCCCACTACATATTTTTATATGGAAATACCATAGGCAATCAAGTCAGTGAATCCAAAACCAAATTCATTGTTTCCCTTTTGAACCTACTCTTCTTGCTGTAATTCTTATCTGACACCCAGGCCAGAATTTTTTTTTCACATCAACCTGTTGATGCAATTTCCTGAAAATTTCTGGAATCTGTCCTCTTTACAACTACCATCCCTTTTCTTTTCTTCATTAATTTACTCAACAAATATGCATCAGACACTGTACTAAGTGTTGGGGATACAATGGGGAGCAACAGAGACATGGACAGTGCCCTCATGGAAGATAGTGGGGGACAAACAACAGTCTAACAATCAAATAAATAAATGCCTCGTTGCTAACTGAGATAAGAGCTCTGAAAGAAGAGTATAGAAAGTTAGGAGAGCTCTAAAATGAGGGCCTAAGTCTCGTTTCGGGGGTTGAGGATAGCTTCACTCTGGCCTCTGTCATTCCTCACCTGGACAACTGCACTAGCTTCTTAGCCCTGCCTGAGTCTTGCTTCCATCCCACTCTTTAATCCCTAATCCACTTACTCCGCTGTTGAAAATTGTATCATAGATACTCCACATAGTCTCTAATATTCATATATATGAATAGGGCTATAATATTCATACAGATGAATATTATATTCATGTTATATTTAATTAACGTCTGTCTCTCTAACCAGACTATAAACCAGTGAGGGCAGAGGTTGCGTCTGTTTTGCTTCTTGTTGGGACCCCACTGCCTAGCACACTGTTTAGCTCATTATAGAGTTTCAATAAATATTTACTGAGTGACTGAATACATCTAAGAGTTTTCTAAAACATAACTCTAATTGTATGTTTAAGAACTATCAAATCATATCCCATCCTTTAAAAAAAATTGTGTTGTTCTGCTCAAACTAATATTAAGCTGATTTATTCTCTCAGATTATATGCTTTCTAGATAGTCTGATATTTCTAATGTTTTAGTAAAACCTTAGAAAAACAAGTAATTCTCGCTGCGTTTGCACTACTTAGATAGATAAGGAGATGGTAAACTAAGGCAAGAGAGTTAGCCCTAAAATCTTTTAAAGACTGCTCTTTTGGGCGCCTGGGTGGTTCAGTTGGTTAAGCGTCTGCCTTCTGCTCAGGTCATGATCCCAGGGTCCTGGGATTGAGTCCTGCATCGGGCTCCCTGCTTCTCCCTCTCCTCCCTCCCTCCCTCCTGCTTGTGCTCTCTCTCTCTCTTGCTCTCGCTCTCTCTCAAGTGAGTAAAATCTTAAAAAAAAAAAAAAAAAAAGTGATTTTTTACTATTAGACCCCTACTGTGGAATTAGATATACATAAATATTTTGTAGAGAGACAAACAGATTATCGAATACATACTGAATACTAATTATTTTCCTTAGTATACATACTTTATTTTTCTTAGTATACATACTTTATTGTTTTCTTTTTTTTTTTTTTAAGATTTTATTTATTTGAGAGAGAGTGAGAGAGAGAGCACAAGCAGGGGGAATGGCAGGCAGAGGGAGAAGCAGGCTTCCCACTGAGCAGGGAGCCCGATGCGGGACTCGATCCCAGGACCCTGAGATCATGACCTAAGCTGAAGGCAGACGCTTAACTGACTGAGCCAGCCAGGCACCCCAGTATACATACTTTAAAATGTATAAAACCGATATATTAATATTGACAGAATAGCTATCTAAGTTTTGAGGTTAATGGCAAAATATTTACTCTTTGATTAAATTATATTTCTATATTCTACAATATCATGCTCCACATTAGAAGACAGGAAGCCAGGACACCCCTACATATTATATTTAGTCTGCCCCCAAATTCTCATCTCACCTCAGCATCGAAAGACATCTCAACTAAAGTTGAGTCAGCCATCAACTGGATATCAAACACAGGACAAGATTTTGGAATCTGAGGTTCACTAATTAAAATTACCAAAAGATTAAGCAATGTTCCCCTGAAAAAATAAATAAAAGGCAATTAATGAATAAAGTTTGAAAAGAAAAATGGTAAAGCCAAATTTGTAGACACTGACTATAATTAAAAGTATAAAGCATTGCAGACCATTCTTGACTGAACTTTTGGATCCTTGGACATGCAGACAATTAAGTAGTGGTAAAACATTTAAGTGAAAATATATAATGTCTTGGTCTTTTGATTCAAAGCAAGTTTTGTTTTTGTTTTTAAAGAGAGTGTGCACAAGTGCGAGAGCAGGGGTGGGAGGGGCAGAAGGAGAGGGAGAGAGAGAATCTTAAGTGGGCTCCACGCCCAGCACGCAGTCTGACCCGGGGCTCAATCTCACGACCCTGAGATCATGACCTGAGCTGAAAATCAAGAGTCCATCACTTAACAGACTGAGCCACCCAGGTACCCCTCAAAGCGAGTATAGTTCTAGAAGTTCACATAGCTTAGAAAACTTAGTAAGTCTGGACTTAAGGGAAATCTGGGTGATTTCAATTAAAGCGGTATTTTCCAAAGGGCTCTTTCTGCCCTCCCCCACAAAGGGCTTTCTTATGGACTATTAATTCCAGGCAGTAATATAGTCAAAATAGATTCTGTGGTCGAAAGAGGTATAGGAGATACTTGGTTAAACCGGTTCATTGGATATCTTTACTATTGGACTTCACAGAAGTTTTAATATGCTCATATGCACTGTGTATCTCCAGGACAAAGAAACTGCTGTATGAAGCTTTTCTTAATGCTTATTTAATCACAGGTTTTTTGACTCTAGGACTCTTTTTAAAATTTTTAAATTGAAATTTGGTTGACATATTAGTTTCAGGTGTATAAGATAGTGATTCAACAATTATATGCATTATCAAATGCTTACCACGATAGGTATAGTTACCATCTGTCACCAAATGAAGTTATTACCGTATGACTAACTATATTCCCTATGCCATACTTTTCATCCCCGTGACTTACTTATTTTAAATTTGTACCTCTTAATCCCCTTTACCTATTTTACCCATTCCCCCCATTCTCCTCCCTTTGGCAACCACTTGTTTGTTCTCTGTATTTATGAGTCAGTTTCTCTTTTTGTTGTTATTTGTTTGTTTACTTTGTTTTTTAGATTCCACATATAAGTGAAATCATATGGTATTTGTCTTTGTCTGACTTATTTCACTTAGGATAATACCCTCTAGGTCCATCCATGTTGTCACAAATGGCAAGATTTCATTCTTTTTTATAGCAAAATAATATCCTATTGTATATATACACGACATCTTCTTTATCCATTCATCTATCAGTAGACATTTAGGTTGCTTCCATATCTTGGCTATTGTAAATAATGCTGCAGCAAACATAGGGTTGCATACATCTTTTTGGATTAGTGTTTTCATTTTCTTTGGATGACTACCCAGAAATAGAATTACTGGATCATATGGTACTTATATTTTTAGTTTTTTGAGGTCCTCCATACTGTTTTCCAGAGTGGCTGTACCAACTTATATTCCCAAAAACAGTGCACACACCCACAAAAAAAAATTAGGATGGAGCTCTTCTTTTAAACAAAGCATTTCAGAGGCTTACTGTTCCACTGAAGACTACTAGCTATTAGTTAATAAAACTAGTATTACTTTTAGTCTTTTCCTTTCAAAAGAAGTGTACTATCCATTAACCTACACTAATAACTCATTTAAATTGTTACTATATGTTTGAATAATGTACCCTATTATTTGAAAATGAGAAGGAAAAAAAATCACAATCCAAACTTAGGCTCCTAAGGAGATGAGGTTTGGCAGTACCATCGTCATGTATGTTATACAATTCATGTATAGTTGAAAAGGAGCCAAAAGCAGATCACTAGGAAAATCAGTTGCCTAACTGAAGACAGTATCAGAGTAGCTTTGACAATGGGAGTAGTAAAAAGTTACAGATAGGACTACATAAAAATCCTCTATAACCATAAGCATTCTTTTCATAATGGAATAAAGGAGACTATAAACAATCCCTGTTCAGTAATATTTGAGGCTTCCTAATCTTTTTACAATCACTTAAATCATTACCATGATTAGAAGTTCATGATGAACCAAAATTTTAATAAAAATAGAATTCCCCTCCTTTCTCCAACTCAAAAAGCAAGTCAGTTCTTATATCTGCAAAATAAGAATCATGTCAGCACACTTCTCAAAAAAGCAGGATATGTCCTACAGGATATTTGTTCATGTTTTACTCAGGCTACTTTAAAATGGCCGATCTTACTTTTAGAAGATCCTTCCAAAAATCAACAAAACATTTCATTTAGAAGCTTTTCCTGATATTAAGTTTGAAATGACATTCCATTTACTGATCTATTTAAAGTCCTTTATTTTCAGCAACAGCTTCTTTTCCAAGTATCATATATCCAGGGTTAAGGGAAGGAACTCTCAAATTCTGGGTCACTTTCTGTGATAATATATGAATTCAACCATAACAGTATTAAAATATGAATGGATTTATGGCACATTTCAAGAAGAATTCAGTGAACTGAGTTGAGCTCATAAAATCTTTACTTATGAAAAAAATAAAGAGGAAAATGCTGAAATGATTAAATGCTTTTTTATTTGCTCAAATGGAATTTAATTTGAAGTCTACTCCTCCTGCTGACACTATTTAAAATCCACTAGGTCAATAATAGAAGAAATTTTAATCTAAATGGTAGTTTCATCCCCAAAATAAAGACTTTATTATAGGATTGACATCACAGCCTTAAAAAATGGTGCCAACAATTTTGATACTTTCATTGTTTAGATTGTTATTATTTCCAATGTGAGAATTTTGAATGCATTGCAATATATTTTATAATATATATACAGACTTTGAAAGGTAAACTCATGGTCTTAGAAGTCGGTCTGTGTTATTGTGTTAGGCAGAATTCTAATATGGCTTCCAAGATTTTTGCCCCCTGGTATATACACCCTAAATAATCCCTTCCCCTTAAGTATGGACAGGACCTGTGAATATATTAGGCTATTACTCTTGTGATTATGTTATGTTAGATGAGAAAGGTAAAGGGATTTTGCATACATAATTAAGATTCCTAATTTGTTGACTTTTGAGTTAATCAAAGGGAGATTATTCTGGGTGAGCCTGATTATCCATTTGAGCCCTTCAAAGAGTGCTTAGAGCTTCTCTGAGCTCAGAGATAGTCTCCTGCCAAAAAGCAAGCCATCATGAGTTTATAGCTATAAAGAAATTAGTGCTGGCCACAAAAACCCAAATGAGCTTGGAAGATGACCCTAAGCCTCTGATGAGACTGCAGCCCCAGCCGACACATTGACTGCCATCTTGTGAAAACCAGAGCAAGATGATCCAACTGAGCTATGCCCAGATTTCCTGATCCACAGAAACTGTGGGATAAACAATTTATATTGGCTTAACACTGAGTTTACAGTGATTTGTTACAGGGTAATAGAAGACTAATGCAGTTATATTAGACATTAGCTGCACTAGTTAAGGCTACAGGTAACATGACTTGACCCTATGCATGTCAAAATTGGCTGAAACATTAGTTTTACAACCAGACTCTATTATAGCAATATAATATATACATTGAAATACATGAAAAGAATTAGTCATATCAGGAAAGAGGCTTGCTATAGTAGGGCTGATGTGGCCAAACCAAGTTAAGACAGAACAATTAAAAACAGAGCAGAGGTTAGTAAGACTGATGGTTTTTCAACTCAGATTGAGAGAGGTAGGGATCAAAAGGTGGACAAAAAGAGTAACATGATTCAGCAATAATTCAATGTGGCAAGATAAAAATATAAGAAGTAATCTTGAATCTCTATCCTGGAGATTGGGGAAATGGTACTATCAACTGCATAAAGAAGTATACAGAGGGGGCTCCTGGCTGGCTCAGTCAGTAGAGCATGCAACTCTTGATCTCAGAGTTTTAAGTTCAAGCCCCACGTTGGGTATAGAGATTACTTTTAAAAAAATAAAATCTTTTAAAAAAAAGTATTCAGAGAAAATAAGAGAGTAATGGAGTGTGTCTTCCTTGTTTGCTGTAAAGCAGGGGTCAACAAACTATGGCCTGCAGGCCAAATAGCCCAGAACCTGTTTTTATAAATAAAGCTTTATTGGAACAGAGCTGTGCTCATTCATTTATATATTGTCTTTGACTGCTTTTATGATACAGTGGCAAAGTTGAGTAGCTGCAACAGAGACTCTATGGCCTGAAAAGCCAAAAATGTTTACTCTATGGCCCTTTATAGAAATGTTTGGCCATCCTGGTATACAGCATAGTACGCCCATAGTCCCTGGCACAGAGCAGGTTGCTTAAGAAATGTTCATGAATATTATCATCGAAATTCATTTGTAAAGTTCTCTAATAAACAGCCAGAACAAACATTACTAAAAGTTTTTATTCTTCTCCCTAGTTCACATGTTTTAGAGCCCATGGCCCTCATTTTCCTTCTACTTTCTAATATAGAAAATTTAAATAAACAGTTGATGAGGGTGGGAAAAAATTAAGATTATAGAACGCTGGCTCAAGATGTAATTCATAGTCTATAAATCATATAAAAAGATCAAGCAGATAATATACAAAATATGCAAACACGTATTTTCTGTGGCAAAGAATGCTATTGTCCCCCTATTGTACGTTCTTTTGTTCTTCCTTTTAATAAGAGGTGTCCATATCACCACCCAGAGTTTAGCTAGGTATAGAGCCATGCAACCACAGACACATCCAGCTTCTCTGGCAGCTAGATATGGGCATATGCCTAAAGTCCCCATCAACAGAATGTGAGCAGAAAAGCCTAATATGCCTCTCTTACAGAGGAAATTTGCTTGCCTTCCACTTCTCTTCCTGCACCCCATAGGGTTTAATGAAGTCACGAAGGTCAGTCAGGGATAGCACAATAAACCATGGGGACAGAGATAGCATAATAAAAGATGTCAGAGCAACAAAAGGGAGGGAACCTAGGTCTCTGGCTGATGTTCTAGAGGAAAGCTTGACTATCTACTCTGGACTAGTATGTGAAAAAGATATAAATTTCTATCTTCTGTGGACCACATATTTTAGTGTATCTTTATTATAGCAGCTTACTCTATATGTTAATAAACCCCCCCACCGTCATTCACTTCAAGGTCACACAATTATATATTAAATGAAGCTACTATTAACTCCTCCCTTTACAATATAATCTTTCAGTTATGTGGGTATAAGGGTACTCTGTAAAATTCTAGTAGAGAACCCCTGGCTTTTATTTTTTTTAAAAGATTTTATTTATTCATTCGAGACACAGAGATAGAGAGAGAGAGAGCATGAGCAGGGGGAGAGGCAGAGGGAGAGGGAGAAGCAGGCTCCCCGCTGAGCCAGGAGCCAGACGTGGGGCTCGATTCCAGGACCCTGGGATCATGACCTGAGCCAAAGGCAGACGCTTAACCATCTGAGCCACCCGGGCGCCCCAGAGAACCCCTGGCTTTTAAAGTATGATGGGGCATTTGGGCTTTTTCAAGTTCACCAGACAATGACAAAAGATAAAATTATGCTAAGAAAATCTTTGTACCCTTAATAATCCAGAGAGACAGAGAGAACTCACTATGTGCCAATTAATCTGTTCATCACAGAAGGAAGTGGAGAGACAAAGAATTTTAATATACTTATAAGGGGATTGAACAGAGAAGTCAGAGAGCTATGAGTTCTGGAAGACACTCAATGGAGTCGTTAATGGGTTGTAACTACAAGGTGCCAGGGTCTCCTAAAAGACCTTACCGCTTAGCTGCCAATGTGTTCAGGCGCGATGACTCAGTTTCTGTTTCTCTGAACATCAGTCCCAGAGTCTGTATAATTTCAATGCATGCTCTAGAAAACAAAGAAAAAAGCACAGAAGTGGCATGATTGCATTACAAGTTCAGAATTTCACAAAATTAGTAATCCTTGATAGAATTGCTCTCAGATATCTATACAGAAAAACGTACGGAAAGGAAATTCTGTATGTTAATTGTCTGAGTCCCTACTCTGTGATTGCTGCGTACTAAACACTCAACAATATTTGTTCAATGAATTAATTAATAGCTGAATATCAGGATTAAAAGTCATTTTCATAGTGGTTTTTTGTCCTTAACATTTTTTTCTGATAATCACACACTATTTTAAAATTATTTTTAGGGGCGCCTGGGTGGCTCAGTTGGTTAAGCGTCTGCCTTCAGCTGGGGTCATGATCCCAGGGTCCTGGGATCGAGCCCCACATGGGGCTCCCTGCTCAGTGGGGAGTTTGCTTCTCCCTCTCCCTCTGCCACTCCACCTGCTTGTGTGTGCACGCAGTCTCTCTCTCGCTGTAAAAATAAATAAATAAAATAAAATTATTTTTAATAATTTTAACTTTCTCAAGTAGGTAATATTTGGCTCAAAATTTCAAAGGTAAAAAAAGGAATACAGTGAAAGGTGTCTTTCCCCCAGATGCCCATTTTTTTTTCCCTTTGGGACAACCAATATTACTAGTTTCTTATATAGCCTTTATTTTTTTAAAAGATTTTATTTCTTTAAGGGAGAGAGAGAGCACACGAGTGGAGGGGGAGGGGTGACGGGCAGAGGGAGAGGGAGAAGCAGACTCCCCACTGAGCAGGGAGCCCAAAGCCAGGCTGGATCCCAGGGCACCGAGATCATGACCTGAGCCAAAGGCAGACACTTAACCGACTGAGCCACCCAGGCGCCCCTATAACCCTTCTTTAAAAAGTAGAATAGGGGCGCCTGGGTAGCTCAGTCGATTAAACTTACAACTCCAGGGGCAGGTCATGATCTCGGGGTTGTGAGATCTAGCCCTGTGTCAGACTCTGAGCTGGGTGTGGAACTTACTTAAGATTTTCTCTCTCCCGGGGCCCCTGGGTGGCTCAGTCGTTAAGCGTCTGCCTTCGGCTCAGGTCATGATCCCAGGGTTCTGGGATCGAGCCCCGCATGGGGCTCCCTGCTCGGCGGGAAGCCTGCTTCTCCCTCTCCCACTTCCCCTTCTTGTGTTCCCTCTCTCGCTGTGTCTCTCTCTGTCAAATAAATAAATAAAATCTTTAAAAAAAAAATAAAAGATTTTCTCTCTCCCTCCTCCTTTGCTCCTCCCCCCCCAAAAAAGTAGAACAAAATGAATGCTATTTTTAAAAACCTATGTGAAGCAAAACTTGCAGCACCATTAATCATTAATACAGTATATATTTTGTCCAGTGCCTTCCATTTATCTTTAATACCCTAAGGGAAGAAAAATCTATGACTATCCAGTTAGTACTTACACCAGCTCATCAGCCCTTTGGCTTTTATTTTGAAGTATGCTCTTATCCCTAGACTCTGGCAAGTACTCATGAAGTTTGTTCACCAGGAAATAAAAAAGGTCACTGGTCTGTGAAAGCAAGCAGGAAAGATGGTCATTAGGTATCAGTTGGTAAAACTCTATCTTTACATAATAAAAATATGAAGAAATTATTTATTCTTTGGGGACGAAATGAATTATAATATCTCTCATTAATAATAGCATAACCCAAATTGAAAACACTTTTTACTTACAACCAGGAGACCACTGTCCTGGTGAACAGAGCTAGAGCTAAAGCCTAGGGGGTGAGGCTGAGAGATCCCCAGTGGGCCCGGCTCTACCATTAATATTGAAGTCCCTCCAGAAGTAGATGTATAATCTCAGGCAAATCATTCAGTAACCTGGGAATACTATATTAAATGGAGGCTACTATAATTCCTGCCTTTCCAAAGTAATTTGGCCTTTGTGAGGATACAATGAATAATGGCTAGAAAAATACTTTTTAAAAATGTTTGCTAACCTAGAAGCAAAGGCACAGCACTGGTATAGCCTAATGAAGACAGTGAAGAATGATACTAATAATTCTGTTAATACAGTGGAAATGTCGATTGCCATCTCCAGGAGAATATAAACACTGACTTAAGAGTGTGCGAACCAGTTTTTTTGTGCTTCTGCGCGGTCTCATGAGATAAATCGAGCATGAAATAAGCACTGGCCCATGAAATCAAGCAAGTTGGTACTAATGAGAAATATAATGTAATTGCTTCTCTTTTCTTTTCCTCTCTTATTCATTCCCCCCCCCCCCAGGACTTTTTTTTACTAGTGACAAATTAGACTCTTTGTTTAGACAGGTATTATGTGTACCTTTATTTAGGTGGTAGGGCATGAGAAGAGACTGAGCAGGGCAGATGGAGAGAGGGACAAGAGGAGAAGAAGCAGATTGTATGCCAGGCCCTCTGAGAAGAGCTGCCATTTACCAGGGCCCTGGGAAATGAGCACAGTGTGGTGGCTTTATACACTAACTCTGAGTTCACATCCCAGCTCTGCCACTGGTTAGCTGTATGATACCTGGCAAGTCACTTACACACTCTGTGACTCAGTTCATGTCTAACATGCAGTTAATGTCACCTGATGGGGTTGCAATAAGATAGTATCTGTAAAGCCTGGACGGTGCTCAGCACATCACAAGTGCTGAGTAAATTTATCAGTTGTTACTGTGATCTCCAACCTGCTCACTAGTTCAGGAACTTTTATTCTTAAGGTATCTTCCACCACCCTGCAACAACATGGAGAAATCTCAAAACTATTACGCCAAAGAAGCCAGCACAAAAGAGTGCATAGTGTACATTTCCGGGTAAGTGGAATCCTAGGACAGGTAGAACTAATCTATAGTGACAGAAAGCACAGTGACTGCCCAGGGCCACGGATGGGAGGAAACTGCCTGCCAAAGGCTATGAGCCTTTTGGGGTGATAGAAGTGTTCTAAATCTTGATTGGGGTGGTGGTTATATGGGTATGTACATTTGTCAAAACTCTTTAAACCAAAACCCGTAAAATATCCCAATAATTTCTCCAAAGAAGATATACATATGGCCAAAAAGCACATGAAAAAATACTCAACATCACTAATCATTACAGAAATGCAAATCAAAACTACAAAAAATCAGAAAATAACAACTGTTGACAAAGATGTGAGAAAACCAGAACCCACATGCATTGTTGGTGGGAATGTACGATGGTGCAGCTGCTGTGGAAAACAGTATGATGGTTCCTCAAAAAATAAGAAATAAAATTACCATAGGATTCAGCAATCCCACTTCTGGGTACACTCCCAAAAGAATTGAAAGCAAGGTCTCAGAGATATCTACACACCCATATTCACAATGGTGATGTTCACAACAGCTTAAATGTGGAAGCAACCCAAGTAGCCATCAATGGAGAATGGATAAGCAAATGTGGTCTTTACATACAATGGAATATTATTCAGCCTTAAAAAGGAAGCAAATTTTTACATATGCAACAACATTGATGAACCTAGAAGACATGCTAGGTGAAATAAGCCAGTGATAAAAAGACAAATACTGAGTGATTCCACTTACAAGAGATATTTAGAGAAATTAAACTCATAGGAGGAAAAAGAATGGTGCTGCCAGGGGCTGGAGGAAGGGGTGAATGGGGAGTTAATGTTTAATGAGTATAGTTTCAGTTTTGCAAGATGAAAAGAGTTCTGGAGATGGTTGCACAATAATGTACCTACTTAATACCACTGGACCATACACTTAAAAATAGCTAAAATTGTAAATTTTATGTTATCTGTATTTTACCACAATAAAAACAATTGTTGAATTAAAAAAGAACCTCATGGAGAAAACATAAAGGGTTAGGAAGGAACATGAATGGAGAACTCTTTCCTTCACTCATTCATTCACTGAACACCTAACTACTGATTGCCAGGTATGTAGCAGGTACTATGCTAGGTAATGAGATACTACCTTGAGCAAAGCAGACAAACAGACATGGTATCTGTCCTAAAGCCTGTAGTTTAGTCAACCTACCAAAAAAGGTTCTCATAATTTGTAAGAAAATTGTAAAAAAAAAAAAAGAGAGAGAGATTACCTAAAAGAAAATTATACCCCATACAGATGATTTCAAAAGGGGAAATTGTGTGTGTGTGCGTTTATAATTTATAAGACATAATATATTTATATACAATTATATATATTTGTAAGATTTTATTTATATGAAATTATTATATGTATAATTTTCCATCATCTTACCCAGGAACCAAAAATTAGAGATGCCTCTAATCTCGCCACCCCAATGAAGGGTTCTTAAGAAAGCTTCACATAGCCTCATGTTCTCCAGGGAGCCCAGCACAAAGTTGGAAGGCCACTGCTTAAGCATAAAGCCATGATAACTGTTTAAAGAAAAAAGCTCCTAGGGGTCCCTGGGTGGCTCAGTCAGTTAAGTGTCTGACTCTTGATCTCAGCTTAGGTCTTGATTCAGGGTTGTGAGTTCAAGCCCCACGTTGGGCTCCAATGGAGCCCACTTAATAAAAAGATAAAAGAAAAAAGCTCTTAAAAGAAGATAAAAATGTTGACTTTTGTTATTATATATGTTAACTGTATAAACGAATATGAGACTAGATTGTGGTTATGGATTAAAGAAAGAGAACATAAGGCTACCAGGTCTTGGTGGCATGGTGGTGGGCAGAGGACCCATACCATGTGTGGAAAGACCACAAATAGGAGACTGCCCATATGCCTTTTATTTCCCTCTCTATTCATTTTGGTCTCTCATTTTTTTTTTTTTACTGCTTTTTTTTTTTTTAAGTAGGCTCCATGTCCAACATGGGGCTCAAACTCACGACCCTGAGATCAAGAGTCACATGCTCTACCAACTAAGCCAGCCAGGCGCCCCTTGGCTTCTCATTTTTGACAGCTGAATTAGAAGATCTATTTTAGTCCATCTAAGGACATTACATTAAAGGACAGCTGCAATGTTTTCTTTTTTTTTTTTTTAAAGATTTTATTTATTTATTTGACAGAGAGAGACACAGCGAGAGAGGGAACACAAGCAGGGGGAGTGGGAGAGGGAGAAGCAGGCTTCCCGCTGAGCAGGGAGCCCGATGCGGGGCTCGATCCCAGGACCCTGGGATCATGACCTGAGCCGAAGGCAGACGCTCAACGACTGAGCCACCCAGGCACCCCCAGCTGCAATGTTTTCAATTAAGCAACAGAACATGAATGTTCTATTCCTAGACTTCTTTTTTTTTTTTTAACTTTTTTACTTGGATAAATTTACTTTAAAAGACATCTTTCTTTAAATATTTTTTAATTCAATTAATTAACATATAATGTATTATTGGTTTCAGAGGTAGAAGTCAGTGATTCATCAGTCTTATATAATACCCAGTGCTCATTACATCACATGCCCTCCTTAATGTCCATCACCCAGTTACCCCATCCCCCCACGCCCCTCCTCTCCAGCAACCCTCAGTTTGTTTCCTATTCCTAGATTTCTGATCAGGTTAATTTTTCACAAGAGAATAAACTTTCAGTTCAATATGAATTGATTATGGGGCCCGGTATAAACATGGCATTGCGTTAGGCCTTAGGGAGAATACAAAGATGAGTAAGACACATGCTTGTCCTGAAGAAGCTTATAGCATATAATGGTAAATAAGAATAATATGCCAATGACTATAGTGAAAAGGAGAGTATCTGTGCTAATCTTGAGGGTACGAACTCTATCTTACTCATGCTCGCTTTTCTAATGCCTGTTCCCATGCCTGGCACAGAACAGGCATGCAGTAAATATTTGTTGAATTGTTAGAGAGAAGGTGCTATGAGAGATGCCATAGAACTGCATTGTCCAATAGGTAGCCACTGGCCACATGGTGCTATTTAAATTTAAATTGATTAAACGGAATAAAATTAAAATTTCACTTCCTTAGTCACTGGCCACATTCAGTGTGGCTAGTGGCTACTTTATTGAACAGCACAGATTAAAGAACATTGAAGAAGGTTCTGCCATAACAGATGAGAAAGAGGAAGTTTCCAAAGTTCCCCGTGGAGGATGACAGGAAAGGTGGAAGAACAGCATTTGAGCTGAGCCTTGAAGACTGAGTGGGTAGGATTTTAACAGGAGAAAATGGAAGGAGTAGCATAGAGATGGTGAACAGTAGGGGAAAATGAGGCAGGGCTGGAAAGGACAGGGTGTTTGAGTCATCCCACGTGCCTGGAGCTTTTAGAGGAAAAAGGTGAAAACAATGAAGTGTGGGGTTGAGTTGGTTAGGCCTAGCTTCATTCTCTTTCTCTACATCTTTCTTTTGCTCCACAGCCAAAGCCACCTGCATCAGGCCCATTTTAAGATGAGAGACACTTAAATGGCCTGCAGACCAACACTCTGGTATTCAACATCAACACCTTTCTTCCTAGTCTAACCTGTAGGAGGTACCTCAGTTCTCCTACCTAGCCATCTGCTTTAAATCCAGTCTCTAAGTTTATCTAAGTGGACTTCTCTGGGCCCTGTGCTATGTCCTTTGCCAGTCCTCTCTCAGCTGCTAGGTTTACTCTTGACAACCTTTATATCCTTGTCACCTCCCCAGCCCAACATTCCATTAGACCCTGTTGCCAAACTCTAAACAATCAGATCTTCCTGGTGCCAAATGTTTGTGCAGACATTTGGGTGTAATCCACCCACATGCTGGAATGCCCTGATGTTTCATTTTGCACACTATGTAGAGATCACTCTCACCCTTGAGCACTGGGCCTTCCCTGGGAGCATCTACAGCTGGGTTAGTTCGCCCAGTGCCTGCCCTATGTAGATAGATGTTGGCCCCTTCCTGAAAACCCACCTTGCTAAAATAAAGGCCATGCCTGTCCAAACTTGCAGTCTGTGACAGTGGTCATTAGTGAGGAGCCTTAAATGCCAAAGCCAAAGTGTTTGTACTTAGTAGGGAGGGCCACCAGAGGTTTTTGAGCCAGTGAGGTCAACACAGTGATAGATTAAACTGATGCCATGTGTGGGATGGACTGGAGAGGAATATTTGGGTGGGATATACCAATTTCCTTAGCCTTTCCACATGAACTCCATTTCCATGTTCATAGTCATCTTGGGTGTCATTTCGATGCCTGGCCCTATATTCTCCACAGTCCTCTGAAGTTTTGGAGTCAAAACCTGAATGTTCTGTTCCTAACACGGTGTAGGCAGTATAAGCCTTTAGACTGCAGCACATCGTCGTTACTGTTTCAGCGTTACGGGACATTTGACATACTATTCTATGTAGCTAATATGCCCTCTAATTAGGGTGATCCACCATCCCAGTGTGCTTGGGATGGTCCTAGGTTTTGTACAGAAAGTCCCATATCCTGCGAACTTCCTCAGGCCTAGGCAAACTGGGAACGTTGGTCACCCAAGTCTGGGCAAACCCACATGGTTGGTCATCCTACATGTGAAGCACTTAGAATCTAAGAAATGGCCAGGACTGTCTTGTATGTTTGGGGAAGCTGTGCACTTTACAGCTGCTCAATAAAAGGTTGCCAACTATGAGAGCACTGGCCAGAATTCGGATACAACATATAGCAGTCAACATGAGCTCCACCCAAGGCAGGGCTCACCCCCTCACTTAGGCCTCATTAGCACCACACCAGTACTCGCTGGGGCTTCTGAATCCCTTCACCTGAAACTGAAAATGAATCTAAGTAAGTCTTGTAGAGTAAGTCTGTAACTTGCTGAGTGAGCGCTAGGTTGCTTTGACTCCCTAAGAGTCACCTTTTTTAAAAATAATAGTCCTACACTCAAAAGTAATCTTTTTTCATTATATTTTTATTGTATACTTATTGTAAGTTTTAAGGTAAAACTTTCTTGAAATCTGCTTTTCCATCTCACTGTCTATACTCATACATCTTGCATGCCAGAAGCTTCCCCTCTAATTATCTTTGACTCACCAACCCAACCCAGGTAAGGTATTGTCTTTTTGCTGCCATTGTCCTCTTTCCCCATCTCCCCTGCAACACACATACACATTATGGATTACGTTACATTTCAAGTACTGAGTCATGATTGCATTAAATTTAGTCAACATTTTAAAATACAGCCTCCATCAGGGCACCTGGGTGGCTCAGTCAGTTGAGAGTCTGACTCTTGATTTCGACGTGGGGCTCTACGCTCAGTGGGGAGTCTGCTGGAGGATTCTCTCTCTCCCTCTCCCTCTGCGCTCCTCCCTACCCCCACATGCTCTCTCTCTCTTTCCCTCTAAAATAAAATAAAATACAGCTCTGAATACAAGACATTTATTTGTATTTTACTTTATGCTTGATTATACTGCATTTGATAAACAGGTGGAACAAGTTTCAAAGATTAAAAATAAAACAAAACACCTACTTTCCAGAAAAGCCGTTTCAGAATGAAGTTTTTCTGGGCTGCTACTTTAAGTTCTGTAATTAAGCAAAATATCTTCCTCAAAGTATTGTCTTTAAGAAAAAGTTCAGATTTAAGTTGACTGAAGTGCTTAATTTTCTCCTCAGATCTACAGAAACACAAGAAAAAAATTTCCATGTGAAAAATGATAAACAGCAGTTGAGGAATATCAACGATTATTGAAAGGTTTGTAAAACTTTGTTACTAATGGAATTTTAATATAGTTTTGTGCTTCTAGCTTTATTACTCATTAGTAATGAACCTTGCTTTCCCCAGATTGAACTTTTTATTACTCTCCAGACATACTTTTCCCCATGCCCCTTTACTCAAGTGGTATCCAGCACATCAGGAATACTCTCAGTGTCCCTCAGAAACTGTTGTCCCTCTTTCATTCCCTAGCCCACGGTTTGTTCACATACCATTTACCATACTGAATGAACCATACGTAATATTATTTGCTTCATATTTTTTCTTTAAATCAACTCACTTTGTGTGTGTGTGTAGAGAAGTTTATTTATGTAAGATTTTATTTATTTGAGAGAGGGAACAAGCATGTGCACGCACACATGGGAGCAGAGGGAGGGGCAGAGAGAGGGAGAGAATCTCAAGCAGACTCCGCGCTGAGCACAGAGCCCGACCAGGGGCTTGATCTCATGACCTTGAGATCGTGACTGGAGCTGAAACCAAGAGTCAGATGCCAAACCAACTGAGCCACCCAGGCGCCCCAAGAAGTTTATTTATAAAGAAAACTTTGTATCACTACTTTACAGGGAGAACCAGTATCATGTGCCATAAATAGCAGGTAACTGTAAAAATAGCATGAAAGCATCACAAGTTCTAAGTTGATGCACCACATTTCAAGCCTAAGGCCTCCCTCTCTTTGACAGAAAGGCAGATGAGCACGTGTTAGAGAGCTGCCATTTTTGGCACCAAGCTGAGAGGTTCTCCCTAATGAGATTGGACTAGTTGGAAAAGGAATCACTTTTCCACTATGGAATTCGAAGTTATTTTCCTGCCATGTCAGAGTACCAAATGCATTCATCTCTTGTCACTGACCCGTGTGTGTTCCACAGTTCAGGAAAAGCTGGCTTTGCTGAAAAGAGGAACACCTTCCCCTTAAACCTTTCCCTAGTTCCACCATCAATGGGGAACCTCTCCCATAGCACTTTTTCCACACTTCTTATATATCACACTAATCCTATTTTGCCCCGTTGTCATGATTTGTGTACCTGTCCTGGGCACTTTTCATGGACTAGCTCATTCAGTCCCACTAAGGGGGCAGAACTGGGAATTACTGTTGCATTTATAGGATGATAGAGAGGTTAAGTGACCTGTCCAAGTTCATACTGGCTGGCTCAGTCAGTAGAGTGTATGACTCTTGATCTCAGGGTCATGAGTTCAAGCCCCACATTGGGAGCTTACTGGAGCTTACTTTAAAGTAAGTGGAGGGGCACCTGGGTGGCTCAGTTGGTTAAGAGACTGCCTTCAGCTCAGGTCATGATCCTGGAGTCCCGGGATCGAGTCCCACATCCGGTGCCCTGCTCAGTGGGGAGTCTGCTTCTCCCTCTGACCCTCCCCCCTCTCATGCTCTCTCTCTGTCTCATTCTTTCTCTCTCAAATAAATAAATAAAATCTTTAAAAAAAAAAGAAAAAGAAAGAAAAGAGGGGTGCAAAGTAATGGTAGGAGAGGCATTTCATGTTCTGTGTAGGTTGATGGAAACTTCCTAGAATTTCTGACTTGAATTAAAAATATTTTTACCAAAAAATAAAAAAGGGGGGGGGCGCCTGAGTGGCTCAGTCATTAAGCATCTGCCTTCGGCTCAGGTCATGATCCCAGTGTCCTGGGATCGAGCCCCGCATCAGGCTCCCTGCTCCGCGGGAAGGCTGCTTCTCCCTCTCCCACTCCCCCTGCTTGTGTTCCCTCTCTCGCTGTCTCTCTCTATCAAAAAAAATATATATATATTTTTACCACCTACTCCATAAATCTTGATACCAACCATTTATCCCAATACTACTGCATGGAATCTTGGCTCTTGCCCACTAGCTCCCCCGTTTTTTTTAAAAAAAAAAAAATCTAAGATCTTCTCTAAGTCAATGAGGCTCTTTTATTTTTTTTTAAAAGATTTTATTTATTTATTTGTCAGAGAAAGAGAGAGCACAAGCAGCGGGAGCGTCAGGCAGAGAGAGAAGCAGGCTCCCCACTGACCAAGGAGCCTGACATGGGACTCAATCCAAGGACTCTGGGGTCATGACCTGAGCCGAAGGCAGACGCTTAACCAACTGAGTCACCCAGGCATCCCAATGAGCCACCCTTATTAACGAAAACATTAAGACTTCCCCAAAAAACAGTCTCTTCTAGTGGAGACCCTGAAAGAGAAATGATCATCAAGAATTCAGTGATAGAGACGCCTGGGTGGCTCAGTTGGTTAAGCATCTGCCTTCGGCTTGGGTCATGATCCCAGGTTCCTGGGATCGAGTCCCGCATCAGGCTCCTTGCTCAACGGGGAGCCTGCCTCTCCTCTGCCCCTCCCCCTGCTTATGCTCTCTTTTTCTGACAAATAGATAAATAAAATATTTAAAAAAACAAGAATTCAGTGATAGAAGTCACAGAGGCAGGGGGTGCCTGGGTGGCTCAGTTGTTTTTTGTTGTGTTTTCTTTTAAGATTTATTTATTTATTTATTTGACAGAGAGAGACACAGCAAGAGAGGGAACACAATCAGGGGGAGTGGGAGAGGGAGAAGCAAGCTTCCCGCCAAGCAGGGAGCCTGATGCAGGGCTCGATTCCAGGACCCTGGGATCATGACCTGAGCCAAAGGCAGACACTTAACGACTGAGTGGGTGGTTCAGTTGGTTTATCATCTACCTTCAGCTCAGGTCATGATCCCAGGGTCCTGGGATCAGCCCCCACGTCGGGCTCCCTGCTGAAGCGGGAGCCTGCTTCTCCCCCCCTCTCTCTCTGCCCCTTCCCCAACTCATGTGTGCTCTCTTTCTCAAATAAACAAAATCTTAAAAAAAAAAAAAGTCACAGAGGTAGAAGAACACGATTATAAACACGGGGGTCAGACAGGCTGATCAGAGTTCTAGATCTCCCTCTATTCAGCTGAGTAATTACCATGGGCAAGTTACCTAGTCTCTCTGTGCCTCAATTTCCTCATCTGTAAAATGGAGAGGATTATAGTACCTATCCCATTGTTTTGATACTTTAGTCTGTGCTTAGCACACAGTAAGTATTTAATAAATGGTATAAAATAGGAACGAGCTTTGAGATCCCACTTCCCTATACATCCACTTCTAATTACAATTACATTTCATTTAAAAAATAACTATAAAATTCCTCTATTCTCTGAGAACTGCAAAAATAGCAGGAATGTAGTTTTCACAAACTGATGAGCTTAGAAAAGCACAAGCTTAGAAAGAATACCAGCAGAATTACTTTCAATTTGACTTTCCTATTTTTCCCATTAGTCAGCAATTTGCTGCAATCCATATAGAAACAGTTTTTATCTTGTGGCACCTATGATAACAGACTGTAATACCAAACTTTTCTTTCAAAAAAACCAAAACAGGGGTGTCTGAGTGGCTCAGTCGGTTAAGCATCTGACTTCGGTTAGGTCAAGTCTCGGAGTCCAGGGATGGAGCCTTGTGGTGGGCTCTGTGCTCAGCGGAGAGTCTGCTTGTCCCTCTGCCTCTCTTCTTGCTCTCTGTCTCTCTCTCAAGTAAATAAATAAAATCTTTTAATAAATAAATAACCAAATTTCGTAAGAAAAAGCACACTAATCTCCTTATACTAAAGATCAATTCATAGGGCACCTGGGTGGCTCAGTTGG
Source organism: Halichoerus grypus (assembly GCF_964656455.1). NCBI lineage: Eukaryota > Metazoa > Chordata > Mammalia > Carnivora > Phocidae > Halichoerus > Halichoerus grypus. The sequence goes on from NC_135717.1 coordinate 128,113,077, forward strand.
TTAAGCGACTGCCTTTGGCTCAGGTCATGATCCTGGAGTTCCAGGATCGAGTCCCGCATCGGGCTCCCTACTCAGCAGGAAGTCTGCTTCTCCCTCTGACCCTCCCCCCTCTCATGTGCTCTCTCTCTCATTCTCTCTCTCAAATAAATAAATAAAATCTTAAAAAATAAAAAAAATAAAAAAAATAAAAATAAAAATAAATTCATATATGAATTGAGGTCTCATATACATCATAAATATAAGTTAGATTCAGGAGTCTATATTTCTATATAGTCGCAGTTTCTTTGACCATTCAGAGAATATTTGTCTTTACATAGATGATAAACTTTGACGAATTTAAATAATAAAAAGTCTACTGCCAGAAGACTCCATTATTCAATTTCAGAATAAGGGGAAATTTTTCATTAATTTTAACAGATATTTTATATTTTCATCAGCTAGAAAACATAAATTCACCCAAATGGTGTGGCAAGAAGGATTCTTGATCTAATGATGAGCTCTGCTTTTCCTGTATTTTTCATTTTTCTGGATTTCCTGTATTTTTTCATTTTCAGGATATTTTATATAAATAATACATTTGTATAATGCTTTATAGCTAGAAAAGGCTTATCATAGATTATCTCAAAAGCACTGTGTATATATTCACAGTGGTCCCTATGCATCCGTGTGAGGTTACAGAGCTCACATTTGTGACAGAGTTCTAATTTGAAAACCCAAAGAGTATTTACTCCCTTTAAACTGACGGTACCTTGCAGGCAGAGAACTGTCTTGTATATCTTATACATATTACCACATTCCTCACAGTGCATTTTAAATTACTGCATTTTAAATATGTTGCCTTCAGGAATTAACTTTGCAAGAAATATGCTTTTCCTGAGTCAAGATAGTGGTAGAACTCTCCTTCTGACTTTCAAGGACAAATTTCAAGTCACGCATATACAAAGTTAAAGCCTATTTTATTATCCAATTAGTTTTAAAATCACTTTAAATAAGCACTAAAATTAAAACTGATACTTTTGTAAAGTAAACATATGAAAATATATGGAAATTCTATTTTTAAAACATGTAGAAATTCTAAGCTATCTGTATTACCATCTTTTAAAAAAAGAAATCACAAACATTGTTATTTAACCCCTACATACCTCAGAACATATCTCAAAATAAAACAAACATTTTCTTACAAAATAATCATTATCACATCCAACAAAATTATCAATAATTCTTTGGTATTGGCTAATACCCAGTCCATACTCAAATGTCCTCTATTGTCTTAAAAATGTCTTTTTACTTTTGGTTTGTTAAAATCAAGATATAAATCAGATACTTGTTATATTTGCTTATTATGTTTCTTAAGCCTTTTACAAACTTTTATTATGGAAATTTTAAACATACACAAAAATGGAGAAAACTGAAAAGAAACAGCATGTATCTTATCACCTAGATCCAATAATCTTTAACATTTTTCCAATCTTGTTTTATCTATTCCCTTACTTACACACACACACATACACACCCCTACCTGTTTTAAAATTGAAATAAAATATACATAATATAAAATTTACCACTGTAACCATTTTTAGGTATACAATTCAGTGGTATTAAGTGCATTCAGAATGTTGTGCAACCGTCACTACTCTCCATTTCCAGAACTTTTTCATCTTCCCAAACAGAAACTCTATACTGATTAACTGTAGGTCCCCATACCCCTGTCCCCTCAGCCCCTAGTAACCTCTACTTTATTTTCTGTTTCTATGAATTTGCTTATTCTCAACGCCTCAAATAAGTGGAGCCATACAATATTTGTCCTTTTACGTCTGGCTTATTTCACTTGGTGTAATTTCCTCAAGGTTCCTCCATGTTGTCCCACGTGTCAAGACCTCATTCCTTTTCAGTGCTAACATGCCCACACTTCTAAGTCAGATGCAGGTTTAATTGTTTTAACAATTTATTCATTCATTCCATAAAGGCAGCCTACTATGTGCCAGTGACCCAGGTACAGTCCTGGCCCTTAAGGAGCATAGTGTATAATAGGACAGCACGTAATCAAACAAGCAATCATAAGAGAGACTGTTAAATGCTACAAGATGGTAAGCACAGGATGTTATGGAGGGGCCCATCTGTTTAAAAAAATTTTTTTAAGATTTTATTTATTTATTAGAGAGAGCACAAGCAAGGGGAGTAGCAGGCAGAAGAAGAGGGAGAAGCGGGCTCCCCCCTGAGCAGGGAGCCTGATGGGGGGCTCGATCCCAGGACCCTGAGACCATCCTGAGGCAGATGCTTAACCGACTGAGCCACCCAGGTGCCCCTGAGGGGCCCCTCTTATTGAAGCTTTGAGAAATGATTTTTAGAGAAAGGGATATTAAGCTAAGACTTGATGAGTTGAAGTCATTCATGAAGAAGAAGAGTAGAGAGTAGGGTTCCAGAATAGAGGAAAAAGCAAACAAAAAAAACAAACAAACAGGGAGCTTTCTGAGAACTGCAAGATCATTTGGATCAGCAGCTTAGGGCAGGAGTTGAGGGGACACAAGAGTTGAAGATGGAAAAATGAAAAGAGACATCAGGAAGATCTTTATAAGCTATTGTAGAGTTTAGACCTTCTCCTAAGGACAATGGGGAGCCATTCAAAGGCTTTAAGGCAGGGAGTTACATGATCAGATTTGTGCTTCCAAAAGATTTCTTTGGTTATGGAGAGTGGGTTAGAGAGGGTCAAGAGTGAAGGCAGAGGCCAGGTAGGAAAATACTGTAGGAGCTCAGAACAAAGGGAATTGGGCTGAGCATGTGACAGTGGAAAGAAGTAGATATTATCCAGATATATTAGAGAAGAACAATGAATCCTGTGGTGATTGACTGGCTGTGGGGGTGGGAGGTGGTAAAGGGGAGAGAGAAGGTAAAGATGACATTCGGGACTCTGGCTTAGGTGTGGTGGGGATAAGGACAGCAGGCCCTGTGTTAGGAAACACAAGAGGAAGTTCAGGTCCCAGAAGGAAGATGCTGAGTTCTGTTTTGAATATGCTGACTTTAAGGTTCTTGTAAGACCTATGAGAGGTGATGTCCAGTGGGTAATTATGTTTGCAGACCTAAAATTCAAGGCAAAGAGTTGAAGTAGAGGTATAAATGTGATGGGCAGCAACACGTGGAGTTAGGAGAGGCAAAGAGGAGAGAACAGTCCCCCATGCAGCTCTGGCATATCATCACTCCTTACCTATATGGCTTTTGACTTCCAATAGCAGGACTGAGCTCACTAACATATAGGGGATCTTGTAAAAGAGTAGCTTTCTAAAAGAGGAAAAAAAGTGGGAATAGTTAGAATTTCTGTTTACTGAAAATCAATTTCTCCTGCTTTTAGTCAATATCATATATCTATTCCTTAATTCCTGCTATAGTACATGATTTGATTATGTAAATAATACCACAGGGCATTGTTTTTCCTTATATAGTTTTTAAAAAGTTTTAAACATGACATTTGCTCATTATAAAGTAAAATTATCTATCAAAATCAAACAGTACAAAAATGCATAAACTAAAAGATAAAAGTCTCTCCCTCCCCATCCCATCCCACTAGTCAAAGTGCCTTACTATACCCCTGAAACCAATATAATACTGTATGTTAATTATACTGGAATCAAAAATAACAATAACAACAAAGTACCTTACTATATTATTATCAGTATGGTTTATATCCTTTTAGGCATATAAAACATATTATTTATAACATACATCTATAATATATACATATTAGATGATATTTTTATAATATATATTTAATACTAGCTAAATTACATCACATATATTAATCTGGGACTTTTTTTCCCACTTAATATATGGTGGACAGTTTTCCATGTCTGTGTATACAGGTTTACTTCTATCGTTTTAATGATTACATAGTATTCCATAGTATAGATTATATAATAGTTTTGTTAACTATTCCCCTATCAATAGGGTTATTTTTCCCTTAAATCTTTAGTGTTGCCATTTTCCATTCATTCTGGGTCCCCCCAAAAAAATGGGCCGGTGTTCAGCAAGTTCTCTAAAGAATCTTTTATTTTATGCTGAGGCCTAACAGGTCAGAAAGAATTTCTGAAATGTTGCTGATTTACAACTCCAGACGAATTTACCCCTGTCTTATTCTTAATATCAGAGCAGGATGATGGGTGGGTGGGCAGGGGGGAAATATGTGCTTTTTCTCACCACTTTTGTTTTTTACAATCTGTTTGTTTTTTTCAGTAGGTTCCATGCCCAACGTGGAGCCCAGCCCAGGGCTTGAACTCATGATCCTGAGATCAAGACCCGAGCTGAGATCAAGAGTTGGATGTTTAACCAATTGAGCCACACAGGCACTCCTATTTTTGTTTTTTAAAGTAAGCTCTACACCCAGCATGGGGCTCAACCTCATGACCCCAAGATCAAGAGTTGCATGCTCTACCAGCTGAACCAGCCAGATGCCCCTGTTCTTACTACTTCTGTCATTGTTTTAAGTTAAAAAAAAAAAAAAAAAGACAGCTTCTCTCTAAATGTTTATATTTACTGGGGTGCCTGGGTGGCACAGTCAATTAAGCATCTGACTCTTGCTCTCAGCTCAGGTCTCTTTTTTTTTTTTTTTAAGATTTCATTTATTTATTTAATAGAGAGAGACACAGCGAGAGAAGGAACACAAGCAGGGGGAGTGGGAGAGGGAGAAGCAGGCTTCCTGCTGAGCGGGGAGCCCGATGCGGGACTCCATCCCAGGACCCTGGGACCATGACCTGAGCGGAAGGCAGATGCTTAACGACTGAGCCACCCAGGCGCCCCTCACCTCAGGTCTTGATGTCAGGGTTGTGAGGTCAAGCCCCAAGTGAGCCTACTTAAAAAAAAAAAAAAATGTTTATGTTTACTTTAAATCTAGAATTTTTTTTTTTAAGATTTTATTTTATTTATTTGACAGAGAGAACATGAAAGAGGGAACATAAGCAGAGGGAGTGGGAGAGAGAGAAGCAGGCTTCCCGCTGAGCGGGGAGCCCGATGCGGGGCTCGATCCCAGGACCCTGGGATCATGACCAGAGCCGAAGGCAGACGCTTAATGACTGAGCCACCCAGGCACCCCTTAAATCTAGAATTTTAATTTGGGGATACTCCTTAGTTACTTAGCTTTCTAGCACCTATCTTCACAACATATGAAGGGCAAAGAATTGCCATATATTGTTTTTGTAGAATTTGAGATGCTTAAAGAACTCAGATGTAATTATTGTTGATGAAAGTTACAGATAAAATGGGTTACTGAATGAGACTCAGCTCTTTGGAAATCCTTAAAATCAGAATGAGTGCTAATTTCTCACTGGATGGTTTAGGTTTACCTGAAAATATAGAGAGTTAAAATGTCCATTCTTTTTTCCCGGTAGCATTTCCCTATCTCAACATGAATGAGCATTCTGGATCTCAAAGCAGAAGAGATCAGTTAGCCAAGATAAGTCTGACTGATTTAGGAGATGATTTTTTTTTTTAATTTCCTAAAACTTATGAAGGCATCACCAAGAATAACCAAAGTGATCAACATGATGAAAGAATTAAACAGTGTCACAAAAGTCACAACTTTTTACATGTTTATATTGAATTAATATCTTATTCTTACTAGAATGAAGGCTAACTTGATTCATCATTTATGTATGAAATATTTGCTTACCCATTTTCCATCTTTCAAGGGATAGAACATTATTATTTTTTAAGGGGGGGAGGGGCAGAGGAAGAGGGAGAGAGAGAATCTTAAGCAGACGCCACGCCCAGTGCAGAGCCCGAGGCGGAGCTCAATCTCACAACGCTGAGATCATGACCTGAGCCAAAATCAAGAGTCGGACACTTAACCAACTGAGCCACCAAGGCGCCCAGAACATTATTTTTTAATGATAGTATCTACCAACTCAAAGATAACCCCCTTCCACCCACATTTATTTCAGTGGAAAAAATCAGACTACCTAGGTTCAAATCTCAGCTCCATGCAAGTTGTGCAACCTTGCATATATCATTTAATTTCTCAGTGCTTTAATTTCCTCATCTATGAAATGAGAATAACAGTCCTACCTCCTGGGGTTGTTTTGCAGATTAAATGAGTTAATATACAGAAAGCATCAAAGCAGATCCTACCTATTAATAACAATACATGTCAGTTATTGTTATTGCTTTTATTATCAGAAGGGCTATGAGTTTGCCGATCTGACTTGCCCCAACCATGCCTCTGCTGCAGAGTTAAAAAGTAGTAAGTACTACACTTGTCATGATGAGCACTGGGTGTTGTATGTAAGGGATAAACCACTGAATTCTACTCCAGAAACCAATACTGCACTGTATGTTAAATACCTAAAATTTAAATTTAAAAAAATAATAATTTTTTAAAAATGAAAATAAATGTTATAATTAATCTATTTGATTCACTATCATTACACCAATAAACCTCAACCATCTTATTAAAAATAGTAATAATAATAAAATAAGTAAAAAATTAAAAGTAGGACTAAAACCGGGAGTTAGTCAAGTCAGGGAAACATAAACAGTCATTTTGAAATATTTAGATAGATTAAGTTTTGGGTTTCCTATTAGAACATATGTGGCCTCCTTTTAATAGACCAGGGTTTCCCCTCTAATTATTACTTGTTTACATTTTTAATTTGGAAAACACTGTTTAAAAATTTAGGAGTGCCTGGCTGGCTCAGTTGTTGGAGCATGGGACTCTTGATCTCAGGGTTGTATATTCGAGCCCCACGTTGGGTGTAGAGATTACTTAAAAATAAATAAAATCTTTAAAAAAAAATAAAAATAAAATAAAAATTTAAGGAGAAATTTTGAACATTAGACATTTAATTTAAACATTAACCATTCTGAACTGTGTATGAGAAACAACTGAAGAGTTGCCTTGAAATCTTTCAGTTTTAGCCATTTATAAAACCTCCTGCTTCCCTAGCTTCTTCTGAATGGAGCCTTTCATATTTCTTTAATATTATTGTGTTGGAAGATCACTAATAAAAATTAGGTATCATTGAAGATAATTGAAAAGGATCATATTATTCAGTTAATAAATTACTTATTTTAAAACTGATCCTGGTATAATAAAAAGATTCCCTAAATGAAAGTTCTGACTCTGCCCTTAAACCCACTATATACTCTTAAGTCACCTAAAATATTCACTTTCATCATTTATAAAATAAGGTGCTTAGACTAGGTAATCCCTATAAAATTACCTGCTCCTGTAACAGTGAATCCCATTAACCTACTTTCAATAGTGCAGCTAAGAAATAGAGACATATTGACAGTGTTGAACTTTATGTGAGCTCTGTGCTCTGAAAGAAATAGCTAAGAAATCACCCCAGCCAACAGAAAAAGACCACCCTGCTCACAAATATTCCAAGATAAGACCTTCTCCCTCCTTCTCCAGCATTCCCGGGAGACTTCCTTATTTACCCACCTCTGTAGAACCCCTGGTCGATCTCCTTTTCTTTAAGACACTCCTCATTAATGAGCATTTTCCTTAGCCTGAATAATATGAAATCCTTAATTGTCCAGTGTGTTTGTCTTTCATATTATTAAATTCCAAGGCTAAATTTCCAAAATGGAAATTTGGGGAAGCAGGAAAAGCATGTTTGCTTTAAGAAATACTCCAGCCAGGGGCTCCTGGCGGGGGGCACAGTTGGTTAAGAGGCCACTCTTGGTTTCAGCTCAGGTCGTGATCATGCGGATGGGCTCCCCGCTCAGTGGGGAGCCTGCTTCAGGATTCTCTCTCCTCTGCCCCCCACCTTGCTCACACTCTCTCTCTCTAAAATAAATAAATCTTTTTAAAAAATCACTCCAGCCAAAGTTAACTAATGAGAGCACTTACTATAATATAATTGTTCCATGAACTTTTTAAGTGCAGAAATATTGATGACGTTGTGGAAATAATGTACAAATGAAGTTCCGATGCCTTTTTCTCTAGGTTTGGGTTGTTCTGTAAAGGGGAGGCCAGGGAGGAACTTCCTAAGTAAAACTCATTTCCGTTCCCATTGCACTTGAAAGGGATTTCACTTAGAGAACCTTTGTGATCTGGAAGTCCCTTGGGTTCTTTTGTGTTGGTTGTGCAAGATGGCACACCGACAACCTTTGCAGTGGTTGACGTGGACTGACATCTCCTCCTGGAGGGGGTCGGTAAGGGTCGAAAGGCACTTTGGCCATGAAGAGACAGCTTCTTGAGGTCTGAAGGAGGACAGAAGCTTGAGTCCTTGGATGGTGTGCTGCTCTCCTGGCGGTACCTGTCAGGTAGGAGTTAGTGTTAAACATAATATTCAGAATTTAACAGTGAGGAACAAGGAGAATCCGGTGGCCCAGTTGCAGCAATTCAAGACTCTGAAAGTAAATAAATGTTTTCAAATAAAAAGAATTCTTATTAAGAGAAGGGAGTGATTTAATCTCACTTGCTTACCCACTGACCTAGTGGAGGTATTGTATAACATCCATTCATTATCTATACAGTATTATGAACTGTGTTGAGTTCCAACTCTCAGCTCCTTCCACCCCCAATGTTGCAGGTGCATGTGCGCGCACACACACACACACACACACACACACACCTATAAAGTGGTCACCTCAGTTTGCTCATTCAAGTTCCCTCCCTCTTAAACAGCCACCCCTTGCCAAACCCTCAGGCTTAAGGATATGCACACTGGCATTGTGGTCCCGGAGTGTGATCTGGAAAGGAAAGTTTAAGAGCACCCCCTCCTTCCTGCACGCTTCTTGCCCTGTGGATGGGCACGTGGCATGGCCAGATTTTAAACACACAACTGAACAAATTACTATATAACCCACAACCCCTAAATGCTGCTCAGTAATTATCTTACCTTACCCTATTTTTTCGTAGGATTCTAGCATTATGTAACAGTATTATCCAAGTGTCTAAGAATATAAGATGCTCACACTAAGGATTTTCAGGTAAATGAATATGTCCAGCTCAGAAATGGAAGATATATATACTGCAATCCTCTTTTTAAAGAGATAATTTTTCTTTATTCCTTCAGGTAATATAATTCTAAAATTTTCTCTATGGAAATTGAAGAGCGTTAAATAACCAGTATGTAGATTGTGCTACATAATGTTATAAAATTATGTTAAAATGTTCATTTTAGGCACAATCTATGTTTCATATAAAAGCTCAGCAAAATGGTTTTAGGTAGTTACAGAAAATCTCACTTGAAGTGACAGTTATTCATTTATATGGAAAATCTATTATTTTGGAGAGATAAAAAGGATTTCTAAAAAGGATTACCTTTTTGGCAGCATAAATGAAAATACCATGGAAATTATAGCTTCAACAGATAAGCAAGCCAACTCATAAAACTAAACTGTATTCTTCATTTGAAATTCAGTTAATACCCATCTTTACTAGTCTGATTAAAAAGTAGTTTGTTGGGGCGCCTGGGTGGCTCAGTCGTTAAGCGTCTGCCTTCAGCTCAGGTCATGATCCCAGGGTCCTGGGATCGAGCCTCGCGTCGGGCTCCCTGCTCCGCGGGAAGCCTGCTTCTCTCTCTCCCACTCCCCCTGCTTGTGTTCCCTCTCTCGCTGTCTCTCTCTGTCAAATAAATAAATAAAATCTTAAAAAAAAAAAAAAAAAGTAGTTTGTTACTAAGCAAGAGTTCTAGAGTCTTGAATTTGCACACATGTCAGCTTCATATTTATAGAACTAAGTTGCTAAAAGTCAAGTTTTTCTAATGAGCTGACTGTGTATCTCTAGGGAGAGCCCAGCCACATTAGAGGAAGAGATGAGAGAATAGGAAAGAGAATTCCAAAATCAGAAGTATGCACAAATCACTTTTTCTTCCTTTTTCCCTCTGCATCAAAGACAGATAAACTCCTTGAGACTGAAAATTGTTGGGTCACAGTCCAAAAAGCAACAGGCAAAATGGAACAGCTTCACAAAAACCTATTAGGCTCAAGTTCAGCTAAGAATAAGAAGTCCACAGGGGCACATGGGTGGCTCAGTCGTTAAGCATCTGCCTTCGGCTCAGGTCATGATCCCAGGGTCCTGGGATCGAGCCCTGCGTTGGGCTCCCTGCTCCGCGGGAAGTCTGCTTCTCCCTCTCCCACTTCCCCTTCTTGTGTTCCCTCTCTCGCTGTGTCTCTCTCTCAAATAAATAAATAAAATCTTAAAAAAAAAAAGAATAAGAAGTACACAAATACTAGCATATTGATACTCTATCAAGAAATGAAGAAAAATGGTAAATTAGAAAAAATGGGTATTTGATTTAAGAAATTCTTAAAAAGGATAAGAAAGAAGTTAAATGAATATGAAATGGAGAGTTTAGTTTTCACAGAGAGCTAGAAACCTATCACATTGAAATAGATGTCAGATTAATATGCTAAAAATAAGAAACAAGAAGAACAATAGAGAACAATGATTCTTCTATAAGAAGTCCTATAGACCTAGATCTCAAGATCCAGAATTTGAGCTCTCTTGAATAAAAAATTCCCCCATGAAGAGGCACCTGAGCGGCTCATTTGGTTAAGCATCTGCCTTCAGCTCAGGTCATGATCCCGGGGTCTCTGGATTGAGTCCTACATCCAACTTCTTGCTCAGCGGGGAACCTACTTCTCACTCTCCCTCTGCCTGCCGTTCCCCTGCTTGAGGTCTCTCTCTCTCTCTCTGTCAAATAAATAAATAAAATCTTAAAAAAAAAATTCCCCCATGAAGATTCTTCTAAAGTAGAACTGGGAAATATAAGCAACTCTGTATTCAAAGTTAGAAAAAAAAGGGGTGCCTGGGTGGCTCAGTTAGTTGAGCATCCGACTCTTGATTTCAGCTCAGGTCAGGATCTCAGGGTCATGGGATCCAGTCCCATGTAGGGCTCCGTGCTCAGCGTAGAGTCTGCTTTGGATTCTCTCTCTCCCTCTGCCCCTCCCCCCACTTGTGCATGCATGCTCTCTCTCTCTCTCAAATAAATTAATTAATTAAAAAAAAAAACACACACACACAGAAAAAAGTTCTCAGATATCTAAGCATAACTGAGAGGCTAGCAGAGACCAGTACCCAACTCTTCATGGGCATATGACCCAGAGTCACATAACATAATATTCAAAATATCCCAGATGCAATCCAAAATTACTTGACATTTGAAGAGCCAGGAAACTCTCCATATCTTATGAAGAAAAAGACAATGAACAGATATCAACTGAGATGACCAAGATGTTGGAATTTTCAGACAAAGACTTTAAGGCAACCATTATAACCAGGCTCTGATAAATAAGAGTGAGCCCCTTTGACACAAAGGGAAAGATAGAAAGTATCAACAGGGAAACAGAAGATATAAAAAGGGGGGCACCTGACTGGCTTAGTCAGCAGAGCATGCAATTCTTGATCTCAGGGTTGTGAGTTCAAGCCCTGCTTTGGGTGTGGAGCATACTTAAAAATAAATAAAATGAAAAATAAAAAACAAATTCCAATTTAGAAGATATAAAAAGGGACCACATGGAGCTTTTAGGAGGAAATACACACTACAATAACCAGAAACTTAAAAATTCACTGAATGGGCTCAGTAAACAGTATAGAAATGACAAGAAAGAGTCATTGAATTTGAAGATAGATGAACAGATGTTATCTGATCTGAACAACATAGAGAGTAAAGATTGAAGAAAAACATGAACAGAATTTCAAAGGACTGTATGACAATATGAAAGGTCTTAATATTCATATCTCCAGAGTCCCAGAAAGAAAGGAGGAAAAGCATGGTGCAGAAAAAATATTTGAAGGAGTCATGGCCAAAACTCTCCAAATTTGGCAAAACACATAAACTTACAGATTCAAGAAACTCAGTGAATCCCCAAAAGATAAACTCAAAGAATTCCTAACCAGACACATAATCAACCTGCTGAAAATAATAAAGGAAATTCAGGGATACTAAGAACTGAATGACAGTATATGTAAAAATACATGTGACTCAGCTAAAGTATATCTTACAGAAAAATCTATAGCTGTTTTTAACTCTGAATCCTGCTTAAATGCTATGGAGAATTTTTTTTAAATCAGGCAGTCAACTGCCGTATGCATTCTGTTCAAGATTTTTACTTGCATTCAGAGGGAGAGATGGGTTGAAGTACACTTACTCCATCTTGACCAGAGTCAAAACCTTAATTAATTTTATTACAGCAAAATTAAAATTCTGTTCAGTAAAAGATACCACACAGACAAAGCTAATAAATAGCTGACAAAATGGGAGGAGATATTTTTAATGTCTAAAACCAACAAGCAGATTCATAGATAGAATGAACAAAGCAGTTCTCCTGAGTATCAAGCCCATGGAAATTTTCAGACAGGTCCATGAAGGGGGAAAAGGAGGAGGGAAGAGGAAGAGAGTGATACGGGAGAAGAACAAATATTGGTTCTACCCCAAAGCTCAATAGATGTATTTTTATATTTTTATAAATATATAACTGAGCAAAGAATACTAATAATGATAAACTGTGAGCAAATTATGTGCACAAGAATATATCTATGTCATGTTTTCAGGGCCAGTTTTGAGAATGACGAAGATTATTATAAAAATAGTTTTTAGAGGCCTTGAATCCTTTCTCTTGAGTTTCTAAACGTTCTGGGTCCATGTGCTTACCCATATAGTATATTTACATAAACACAGGACTGCTCCTCTAAGAGAACTACAGCAACCTATTGTGCGAGAAATTCTTAGAAAATTAATATTAAAAAAAGAAAGTTAATATAGATGGTACCTTGTGCCAAATTATTGCACAACAGCACTTTTATTTTTTAAATGCAGTAGTGTTATTAGTGAGAGTAGAAAAGAGGAAAATTATTCCATCCCAAGGCTTGATGAGGGATTCTGAGGATGCTGAATAAATTATTGCTCAGTGGCTGACTTACTGATAATCAGCAATAACAAAGGGTTTTAATAAGGACTAAGTGCCACACAGAGTTTAAGCACTTTACATGTGCATGACCGAGCCCCACATATCACCCTTCTGAGAAAGGAGCTGTCATGAGCTCCATTCTACCCCTGAGCAGTGAAGCCTAGGAAGGCTAAAGATCCCAAAGCAGTCAGGATTCAGTCAGCCAGTGTGGCTGCAGAGCTCCATGCTTATGTACTACGTGGAGAGAAATAGCACAGTTCCCCTCTTCTATTTCCTATCAAGCAGTGCTGCTCCTTAGAGAATAATATAAGGTTCACATTCTTCTGGTTTCCCCCTCCTTCTGGTTTCCTAATGGTGTACAATTAAGCGCAGCACATTCTCATTCCACTAGGATTGTCAGCTCTACTTCCATTTATTAAACAGATCAGTTTCTCCAAAAGCTCATCCTTCTACTATGCACTATGGTTAGAAAATCCACTTTTAAATTTTCACTAGCCAGATATCGGTAGGGGCTACATATAGATGTAAACTCAGATCAGAATCCACCCTGGTGGGTATGGGCCTGACAGACCTGGACTGAGGCCGAAGCATTGTCACTATTTCTTTTCCTCATGGATGATTCAAGGTGAACTCAAATTGATGTAAATCTTCCTCTGTGCCGACACTGTAAAAGTGTTCTATTGATCTTAGCCTTCCTCTCTGTTTCTTTCCACTCGTAAGCAATAGGCAGTCTTTTTTCCCTCCTGCAGCTTTAGGGAACTCTTAAGTAGGTCACAATACGCTATTTCTACTTGAAATATCTACTTGGGTTTTCTCCTGTAAAATGCGTATGAGAACCTGGAACCATCCACTGATGAAGAGCTACACTAAAGATAGAGAAACCTAAATACTGAATCTCATTATCAGAGATCACTAGTCTGTTTTCCATCCCTCAGGTGTTAAAAGACTGGTTGTTTACTATTACCCTGAAAAGTAATCATACTTATGTAAGTCTGATGTCCCAGGATAACTGCATCCTTCTTATGACCTGCAGCTTCTCATAATTAGGCCTAAAACTTTACAGCTCAGAGGTGTGTCAAAGCTCTGTACATGATACCATTCTTTAGTCCTCTAATTACTGCTTTCTATCCTAGCCTGCCTTTTGTTTACGCTTTTGACTCATGTGTTTAATTATGGAGATGATAGTGTTAGAAAACGACTGGATGGAGAGTAGACCTAGCTCCCCCTGACCCCCCCGATTTGGAAACTACTCCTTCCCTCCACACATGGAACACACAGAAGCTGCTGTGTTTTTAAAGTCTCTGACCTCTTGGCTGGGGTGGATATTTTTCATCAGTGAGTCATTTAGTCAAGCTAGGGCATCAGAGACCTTCCCGGGATTTTTAAATTTGATGCAAGAAAGTGCATGAGTTAGCCTTTGTCTGGTGGTGGGAGTTGTAATGTGAATTTAAGACAGGTGGTTGCCCCGTGAAAGACATGGTATTCAGTGAGAAAAAATGAGGCTGATCTACCAACATCAGAGGATACAAAGTCCTATGTCCATTCAAGTCCCCAGTTCCAGCTATGCCTCGGTGTCAACTTCATTCTTACCATTCCTGCATTCTAGTATTTGGCTTCTATCCTTTGCTGATTTCACCCACTATTACACATCTAAAACTGAATACAGAGCCCAGTAATTAAAGTGTGCCAGATTAAGCAGGTAGGTAAGTAGATCTACATCTGTGTCTGTATTTAGGTCTATTTCTATATATATATCTGTTGAATGAGTGCTGAATTACCTGAGTGGCCCCAGTTATTCCAATAAATTCCCCTTTTAACCTAAGTTGGATATCTGCTACTTCTAACAGAGTTCTGACCTTCACGATAACCTAAAATGACTACTACAAACATTAATTAGAAACCTCTTCTTTGTTTCTAAATTGGAAGAAAACAAGGAGAGTATCAGAGTGGTCTAGAAAACCTGGGACATTAATATGGCAAAATGTGAAATGAAGAATATTGAGTCTGAGAGCATGTGGATGGCTGTTAGTGGTATTGCCTTCCCTCGCCACTTCTAGTTTCGAAGGCCATGTTGGCAGTTTTACTTAGTGTCCTGCAACAACAGAGAGACCCCTCCTCCGGGAACAAAGAAGATGCAGCACTTAGGGCAACAATGGAAGTGCATCAACTCCTTTAAAACATGCTTTATTATTTCATGGATTTAGATCAAATCATGCTTCCCCAAGCCTATATAATACAGGCCAGGCTAGGTTGTAAAGAACATGATTAATCATTCAACAAATACGAAGCAGCTACGATGTGCCAGGCACTAGGCCAAGCACTAGAAATATATCCGTGTGCAAGAATATCTAGGTCCCGGGGCACCTGGGTGGCTCAGTTGGTTAAGCATCTGCCTTCGGCTCAGGTCATGATCTCAGGGTCCTAGGATCGAGCCCCACATCAGGCTCTCTGCTCAGCAGGAAGCCTGCTTCTCCCTCTCCTACGCCCCCCGCTTGTGTTCCCTCTCTCCCTGTCTCTCTCTCTGTGTCAAATAAATTAAAAAAAAAAAAAAAAAGAATATCTAGGTCCCTGCCCTCATGAGGCTTACATTCTAGTGGGAACACAGACAATAAGCTATAGATATGTAATAACTATATGTTCTGTTTATGATGGTGCTATGACATAAACAGAGTACTCTGATAAAAACCTGTGTGCGTCTGTTAGAGGGTCATATACTTCAGACAGATCAGGCAAGACCTGTTTGAGATGTGGACATTCAAGCTAAGACCTGAAGGACGAGAAAGAGTGAGCCATGTGAAAAGCAGTGTGAAGAGGAGAAAGGAAGTGAAAAGGCCCAGAGGTGGGAAAAGCTTGAGGTGCGCTAGCCCATGTGGTGAGCAAGGGGGGAAGTGACTTGAGATGCAGCTGGAGACAGAAACAAAGGCCAGGTCTTGCAGGGCTGTCTAGATGTGTAAAAAGTTTTATTTTCTGGGCAATGGGATACTACTGAAAGGTTTTAAGCAAAAAAAAAAGGGGGGGGGTCATTTGGAAAAGTCACTTTGGCTTTAAGGTGAATAATGGATTCAGACAGGGGTGGAGAGGCAGGGTGTTAGCTTGTTTGTGCTGCTGTCAAAGCAGTCTGACCACAGACTGGGTGGCTTATAAAAACAGAAAATGTATTCCTCGCAGTTCTGGAGGCTGTAAAGTCTAAGATCAGGGTGCTAGTGTGGTTGCCTTATGATGAGGACCCTCTTCCTGGTTCCTGGCCAGTTCCTTCCTGCTGTGCCTTTTCACGGTGGAAGGGGCTAGTGAGCTCTTTGGAACCTCTTCTCTAAGAGCACTAATCTCATTCATGAGGCCTCCACCCTCAAGATTAAAGCACCACCCAAAGGCTCACCTCCCATTACCGTCACCTTTGGGAGTTCGGATTTCAGCATGGGAATTTGGGAGGAGCACAAACATTCCAACCACAGCAGATACCAAGAGTGAAGACGGGGGGAGCAGTGAGAGGTGTTGCAAACCCAGGTGAGAGATGACAGTTGCTTGCACTGGAGGATTGACAGTGAAAACAGAGAGCAGTTGATGGATTGTAGATATATTATGGTTGTAGAACTCAGGAATCTCAATAATCCAGGAGTCAATTGACTACTTAGCCCAGGATTTCCTGAACCTTGGTAGCTAGCTAACATTATCATCTAGGGAGCTACCAAAAACAGACTGTTGAGTCCCAGACCTAAAGCTTAGGATTCAGTAGTCTGGGGTGAAGTCCAGAAGTCTGAACTTTCCATGAACCCTTGAGAGATTCTGGCATGAGGCCAGACTTGAAAAAAACATGGATCTGTGCTCTTATTCCAGGTGACCTTTATTCCCAAACCCTGCTTTGGGCTGTCTCCTCACATGGCCCAGCCAGCACACGTTGAGAGTGTGTACTCATCTCAAAGCAGGCACGACTCTTTAAAAAGCAGCAATGAGCATCCCAGATTTTGGCTTCCTGACAGGCAGGTTCAAGCCCCGTAGCCAATCTAACCTCCAACAGCAGGAGAGCTTAGGGAAATGAGCTCTGCTGTTGAAAGGACTCTCTAACCTTGTTTGGGATATTTAACTTTGTTGAGAAAGGTTTCTAAAAATGTGTGGTTTTTATCTTCTTGTAAAAGGCAGAATAGTAGTCATATGTGTAGGCAGAGTTGGGGTCCTTCTGAGCTTCACAGGGTCTTCATTACTGTAGTCTGGGAGGGGGGCGGGCTTTGCTGCCCCTCATTCCCTAAGATCTTCTATAGTTTCCCACCCTCAGCAAGCCTCCAAAAATAAATACATAGACCACATAAAACAGTTTATGCCTACCAAAGGAAAAAGAGTTTCCTAACCACACCCCCCCTTTTGCTGCCCTCTTTTATGGAATCTCTTTTATGAAAATTCTGGAACTGGCTCCAGGAAGGATTTGAAACCAATCCCAATTCCCTTCCATATATACTAGTGTAAAGATTAAAATTCTACTAGTTTTTGTTTGTTTTTTTCTGTTTCAGGCCAGGATGAAGCAATAGGGACTAGATATGCCCTCTCACCTGAAAAAAAAACAAAGCCTGGGAAAACCCAAACAGCTTTTAAAAAAAAAAAAAACCCAAAACAGCTTTTAAGACACTGGACATCAGGCAATGTAAGCCGGTCATCTCAGAGAGGTGGGAAACAAACAAGGTGAGACCTAGCAACTGCCCCAGCTTACTGCCTTGAAAAAGTTTCCAGGCCATAGTGCAGGGAGGGAGGGAAAGATGTTAATAATGGTGAAGCTTTCATGGGTGTACACATAGGACAAAATGTATCAAACTGTACACTTATTGCAGTTTACTGTGTGTCAGTTTCACCTCAACAGAACAAAATTCTACTAAGAGCTTCTTTCCTTGAGCTTCTGGCTTGGATGCCTATTAAAATGGAAATCCCACTGAAGCGGGAACCATTTCAAATTTGTATGATTACATTATCACACTGTGGTGTCCCTAAAAACCCAAGCACAGACTTTCATAGGGAGAGCAAGGATACTACTAGGAAAGGTGAGAGAGAGGATTGCGGAGAGAAGGGAGAAAGGGCATGGGCTGGGGAAATGCAAAGAAACTTGTGTTGACAGATGGAATTAGCAGGGATGGTTCCCGTGGAAATGTGTGCTGGTGGGTTTTTTTGTTGCCACAATAAATGAGGAGCATTACAGGCATGTAGTGGACACAGGCATGTAGTGGACAAGAGCCAGGGACACTCAGGTCCCACAATGGGCAGGAGTTCTGTATGACAACAAGTGGTCCCACAGAGAATGCCAATAGCACCCTACTGAGAAACCCTGACGGAGGGAATTCAGCGGTGCAGGCTGAGGGTCCCTCCCCAACTCCCAACATTACAAAGGGGTCTTCCGAGTGCTTTCTGAGCTATGGTTTGCACTGCAAACCACAACACTTACTGCTCAATCCTGTTTTAGCCAGTTAAGTTTTCCTGATGTTACAGCTTCAAGTATAATCAGAACCTCCAAAGCCTTGAGAACACTGACAGGAACAGAGAGATCTTTTTTTTTTTTTAATTTTTTAGGTTTTTTAAAACTTTTTTAAAAAGATTTTATTTGGGGCGCCTGGGTGGCTCAGTTGGTTAAGCATCTGCCTTCAGCTCAGGTCATGATCCCAGGGTCCTGGGATCGAGCCCCGCATCGGGCTCCCTGCTTGGCGGGCAGCCTGCTTCTCCCTCTGCCTCTGCTGCTCCCCCTGCTTGTTCTCCCTCTCTCTCTCGCAAAAATAAATAAAATCTTTAAAAAAACTAAAAAATAAATAAAAAGATTTTATTTATTTGACACACAGAGAGAGAGAGAGAGTGCTGTCCTCTCTGTGGGGCTTGAATTCATGACCCCAAGATCAAGAGTTGCATGTTCTACTGACTGAGCCAGCGAGGAACCCCAGGAAACTCCTTTTTATTACACCCAGACTTCTGTCCTGCCTACCAGACTGAAATGTTAACTGCTAGATGAACCCCACCAGCTGAGGCCTACTAGTACCTCAAGCTTAACCTGTCTAAACCAGTCCTGGGTTTGCATCCCTCCTGCCATCCTTATTTCTCTGAAAGGCATCACCTTGCAGTAACCCCAGCTTGAAACCACAGTGGTTTCTCTCCCATCTCTCTCCTGTTCCATTGCCAGTCTTGCAGATTTTGCTTCTGAAATATCTCTTCCACCCATCCTTTTTTCTTTATTCCCTTTACCACTAGACCAATTCAGATTCTCATTACTTCCCACCAATCTGTGGTTTCTCCTTGCTTCCATCCATTTGAAGCACACTGATTATTTATCAATAGTTTCCTCACAACCTACGAAATGACATATAAAGTCTTTACCTGGACTTTTAAGACCCTCTCAAGTATGGGCCCAGTTTTACTTTCTAACCTTATACCTGGTATTGTTCTATTTTTATTTATTTTATTTTATTTTATTTTATTTTATTTTATTTTATTTTATTTTATTTTATTTTATTTTATTTTATTTTTATGTAAGCTCAATGCCCAGCATGGGCTTGGACTCACAACCCTGAGATCCAGAGCTGCATGCTTTACAGACTGAGCCAGCCAGGCGCCCCCCTGTTCTATTTTTAAATCGCCGTGGACTGCTTCCCTTTCCTAATACACATTCCATTTTTCCCCTGCCTCATAGTTTTTATTATCCCTTCCAGCTGCAATATCTCCATCTCCATGTACACTATTTTTTCATCAGTTGCCATTCTGACATCTTGACTTCCCCCCAAAACTGAATACGACCTTTCCCCTCTTTAAATCTCTTTGGCAATTTGCTCAAACTCACTGATGACACTTAGCATGTGTACTCTGTATTATCTGTGTTTGTGCAAATGTCACATACTCTAGTTAGAATCAGCTTCTGAAGGACAGGAACTATGCCTTACTCACCTTTCTGTTTCTTACAGGGCCTAACATAGTGCCCTACACAGAACAAGAACTCAATAAATGTTTTTTTAATTTAACTTTAGTCAATTATTTATTTATATTGTGGAATCTATACCTTCCATTGATATGAGAAATATTATACTTTACTATTTAAACTAACTGGATTTGAATTTAGAAGAAAGTTCTCCCAAAATATCTTCTTCATTATAATATATAGGAAATAAACAAAACTCAGTCCAAAGCCATTAGTAGAGAAAAAGCATTAAAATGAGCAAAATGAAGTATAAAATAAGTTTTGGTCAGCAAGTTAAAAACATACTCCAAACAAAATCTCACCTGAGAGAGGATTCATTCAAATTTCTGGGCTCTTTGCCTCTCCAAAACACAGAGCCATTAATCTCTTTTTTGGCTAAAAAAAAGGAAAAAGAAAAGAAGTCATTTGCTAATTCATTACATAATTTGATTGAGATTGTGAAGAAATTATAGTTACATGTACTGATTTGATGACTGTTCATAAATCCTCACAAAAACTTGCAAATCCTGGGGCATCTGGGTGGCTCAGCTGATTAAGCGTCAAACTCTTGATTTCAGCTCAGGTCATGATCTCAGGGTGGTAAGATCAAGCCCCACATCAGGTCTGCACTGGGTGTGGAGACTGCTTAAGATTCTCTCTCTCTCCCATGGGGGTGCCTGGGTGGCTCAGTCGTTAAGCGTCTGCCTTCGGCTCAGGTCATGGTCCCAGGGTCCTGGGATTGAGCCTCTCATCAGGCTCCCTGCTTGGCAGGAAGCCTGCTTCTCCCTCTCCCACTCCCCCTGCTTGTGTTCCCTCTCTCACTGTGTCTCTGTCAAATACAGAAATAAAATCTTAAAAAAAAAAAAAAACATTCTTTCTCTCCCTCTCCCTTTGCCCCTCTTCCACCTCCCTCGAAAAAACAAAACAAAACAAAAAACCTTGCAAGTCCCAAATTATAAACTGGGCAGCATGATGTAACAAAAGGAA
This sequence comes from Halichoerus grypus, assembly GCF_964656455.1. Lineage (NCBI taxonomy): Eukaryota > Metazoa > Chordata > Mammalia > Carnivora > Phocidae > Halichoerus > Halichoerus grypus. The sequence continues at coordinate 128,133,826 of NC_135717.1, forward strand.
TTTTGGCTTTGATGTTAAAACATGTGCTTAACTTCAGACTCTTGTAAAAAGTTACTTTATAAGAGTTTACCAGTTACTTTATCACTCTGGACTCAGTATCTTAATTTATAAAAATGATGAAAATTCTGTGAATGAAAATAAGATAATGTGTTTAAAAAGGACTCATGTGGTGCCTGGCAGAGTAGTTATACACTATACATTAGTTTAATTTAAAGTAAAAACCAAAGAGCCAATCATAACATCAAGAACACTGTCGTGTCCTCCCAATTATATGTGTATTTTATTTGGAGGGACAAATAATAATAGTATCTAATAAATATTCTGAACAAGAACCAAATTTACATTTCCATAAGCTACTGCAAGAGGTCAGTACTATCCTCACATTCTAAGCTCCGGTGGAAACTCAGTGTTCCCTGTCAAACCACCTCCCCATCCCTGCAGAAGGGTTGGAGTCAGGGATGCACAAGCCAAACCAAGAGCCAGGGAGGGAAAGAAAGAAAGCCCTGCTCCCACAGAGAATTCCTTCTGGGGATTTCCCTGGCTCTGTCAGCCTCTTCCTTTCTTGACTTGCTTGCTTCCCTTTCCTTCTCCCACTCTTTTTTCAGTTTGTTTTTCTGAAAAATTTTCTTTTAAGGTAAAATTTACGCAAAATGAAATGAAAATCTTAAGTGTGCTTTCACTGTTTGACCCCATTCCTTTTGAACTGCTCTGCAAAATCCTCTTTCTCTCCTGTGGGTCTGAGAGGAGCCCAAAGCACCTCCATGCTTAGAAGAAAGAACCCTTTTACCTCAGAGAGCCAAAGGTGATGCTGGAGGGGGTCTATAAAAAGATAGCTGGAGGCTGCAGGCTGTTCTGGCTGGCTCTGGTCTAGACAGAAGAGGTCAACACAGCCCCCTTGAAGTCCAGCATAGTTCATCAGATTTGGAGATCACCTGGGGATTTGAGGCCAAAAGCCTGATAAGTGGGAAACTGAGGGGCGCTTGGCTAGCTCAGTGGGTAGAGCATATGACTTTGATCTCAGGAGCATGAGTTTGAGCCCCACGTTGGGTGTAGAGATTACTTAAAAATAAAATCCTAAAAAAAAAAAAAAAAAAAAGAAGGGAAACTGCAGCTGCAGGAGGTGACTACTGGAAGGACCAAGCTGTAGGTCAATTGTCCTTTTGTCTTCCCAGCACCTTCCCTTTTTTGAGGAACTGACCTCTTCTACAGTATGGGTGCCCCATCTTTACAAAAAAAAAAGACTGCTCTTTCCAATGAAATTAATGATGAATCAGCTCTAGTGCCCCTCACTTGCATGAGTTCCTTCCAAAGTCTTAGGAGAGGCCTTAACAATGTGTGCGCATGCTCAAATGTTTTTATCAAATACGTAAAGGGAAGACATTTCAGCCACAATCATTCAAGACCACAGGCTCTTCCCACTTCAGTTTTCCTTCTGTCTCACTTCCTCTCTTGGGAGTATCCAAAGACACTTTATGTCTGTGATTTCTTCTGCCTGTATTTTCTTGGGAGTGCTGCCCTCATTATGATGTGGGAAACAAAGGCAAAAGCAAAAATTAAATTTCCTTACTACTTACAGCCCATTGACAAGTCCTTGAAACAGGTAGAATGACATTCCTCTAGGGACTCAGCTGCCTCAATGTTAATACTTTGCTAAGGGCAAAAGACAATCTTAGCCTGACCCCCCCCAACCCCCCACCTCCACCCCCCGCCAGGATCCTGTAAGTCTTCTTTAACATATAAAAATTCCTTTGGAGGGGTGCCTGGGTGGCTCAGTTGTTAAGCGTCTGCCTTCGGCTCAAGGTCATGATCCCAGGGTCCTGGGACTGAGCCCTGCATCGGGCTCCCTGCTCAGCGGGAAGCCTGCTTCTCCCTCTCCCATTCCCCCTGCTTGTGTTCCCTCTCTCGCTGTCTCTATCTGTCAAAAAAATAAATAAATAAAAATCTTAAAAAAAAAATTGCTTTGGAAACTTCCTTTATCTCTACCCTCCAAGATATATGTCAGCAGTCATCCTCCAAGCATATGGCCCACTGATACACATCTGAAGGGTCTCATGACTAAGGTTTGACTAGACAGAAATAAATGAGCTTTTCCCAACAATAGCTAGCCCCCTCAAGTTCCTGGAAACCTTGTTTCCAAAATTCCTTAGAGACTTACGCTATCCCTAACCCCCTCCCAACTTGAAAGTATATAATCAGTCACCCATCACAACCCCAGTGCAATTCGTTCTGCCCACAGGTCCTGTCCCCATGCTTTAATAAAACCAGCTTTTTGCACTGAAGATATTTCAGGAATTCTTTCTTGACCATTTGCTCTGAATCCCAACATTTCCACATCAATTGTATTTGGTCTCTTGAGTCTTTATCTTAAAGAAGACTCTGCAAATTGTATGAGTTTTCGGTCCCCACAAAATCTGGATCCACCCCTATCCTAGCCCTAGCTGATGGGGTGGGCTCTGATCCAAGGTGGGCTTGGACATCTGGACATGAAAGGCAGAGCTGGGAGTCTTTGAAACTGGCCATATGGAGAAGAAGGTCCCTCACAGGCTGTTCAGGCCCAGGAACAGGCCCAAGGGTTTCTGGTCTTCCATTAGTGGATTTCTTCTGTTCCCCTCTTGACTCCCTAAGAGACTTCAAAATCCTTCAATAAATCTCTTTGGCATTAAGTTAGGCAGAATGAGTTTTTCCTATTTGCAAGTGAACAACCTCTACTCATTACGTAAGTTTAAGACCCCAGTCATCATAGACCCTTCTAATAGTAGGCATCTCACACATGTGGGTACCAAATGTGATACCAATAATGCCTTTGATCGTTGCTAGAATTAAGTAGAACATATGAGCACTGGTGGCACAGAGGTCAGCAGGTTTGAGCCTCTTGCCTCAGGACCACACATTACAGACTGTCTGGGAGGTGAACCACAGGGTCCTGGGGATACAGCCACACCTCAGCCAGGGAACAAGCATTTTGGAGGACAGCTGGAAAGGAATGGAGCACAGCACTGTGGGCATGCTGGAAGGGGGGAAGAAATCACTGAATCTTTTCTTTTTCTTTCTTTTTTTTTATTTTTTATTGTTAAGATTTTATTTATTTATTTGACAGAGAGAGACATAGCGACAGAGGGAACACAAGCAGAGGGAGTGGGAGAGGGAGAAGCAGGCTTCCCACGGAGCAGGGAGCCTGATGTGGGGCTCGATCCCAGGACCCTGGGATCATGACCTGAGCCGAAGGCAGACACTTAACGACTGAGCCACCCAGGCACCCCTCTTTTTTTTTTTTTTTTAAGATTTTATTTATTTATTTGACAGAGACACAGTGAGAGAGGGAACACAAGCAGAGGGACTGGGAGAGGGAGAAGCAGGCTTCCCACAGAGCAGGGAGCCCGATGCGGGGCTCGATCCCAGGACCCTGGGATCATGACCTGAGCTGAAGGCAGACGCTTAACAACTGAGCCACCCAGGTGCCCCCACTGAGTCTTTTCTATTAGGAAGCTGGTATTACCTGAACAATCAACCTAAGCTGTCCCTTAAACCTGATTTCATGCAAGTTCACTAACCAGCCTTGAACTTTCTGTTTTTTGTGTGAGGTCATTAAAAGGTTATGACAAAAAACAACTTTGGGTTCAATGTCCCTGCCCTCTCTATGTTAGCTTTAAATTTCATTTGTAACAACGGTGTGGAGAATCTTAGGATCATCTGTGCTCTCCACTGAGAAATGAAGTACAGCTTGATCTCTGCTTCTACGTCAGATGGAAGGGCTGGTCTCCTAGATGCCAGTGGCCGGAGTCTGACAGGTGTAAAACCATACTGACAAGAGAGCCTAAATACAGATAACAGGTGACAGAGTTTTCTGCTAATATGTTCTCTAGTGTGCACACAGCAGTTCACAGTCTTCTTCAGTAGCTTAGATATGAAGTCCTTCCATAATTTAGCGCAATGGATGCCTGATGATATGTTCAGTAGTGCTGGTCAGCTGAGGAACATTTTTAGAAAGGACACTACCAAAAAAATGCAGTGCTTTCTTAACTGCAAGAGGTCCGATTATATTTGTCAAAACCCTATTCCTATGGGGAAGACTGCCAAGCCTAAGTAAAAATTATCCACTAAACCTGAGAGACTCATCAGTCCCTTGTTTTAGTTTTCTCCCACCTCAATGATTTTAGAAAATATATAGGTTTTAGATAAAATAAAATAAAATCTTATATTTATATAAAGCCTGGTTCAGTGTATGTGTCATCAAATTATGAGGTTTCATTCTGGTTTGAGGATTAGTCTACTTCATGTTATGCCAGTGTTTCAGAAGATACCACCAAAGTCATTAAAGTCTTTCCCATGCATCTAGAGCTGCAGTGACTGATTCTATAGCTACTAGGCACCCATGGCTATTAAAATTAACATTAAATTAAAATTCAGGTAGTAGCACTAGTCACATCTCAAGTGCTCAGTGGTCACAGGTGGCTGTTGGCTACTGTATTAGACATAATTAGACTACAGACAAAACAGCTCCATCATTGCAGAAAGTTCTACTGGATAGTGCTGTTCAAGAATGTACTTGAAAGTAAGGGGCTAATAACTCAATTCATTCTAGAGCTTTAGTGGATAATACAGTTCACCACGGTTGCTCTTCTCCTGTCAGCATTGTTCATTTAGAGTTTAATAACCATCCCCTTTCATCTAAACATAAAAAGTACAATTTAAAGTGCTACCTCTGACCCATATATAAGGACACATGTATACTCTAGAGAAAAGCCTCTTTTCTATATATCTCCAGAAAAGTAGGGCTTAATTAGGAAGCCTGTTGAAAACGTGATGATGAAACTAAGTATTTTTACTGCAAATGATTTGCACTTTTGAGCTTCCTTTGTTAAGATAATCCAGTTGGTTTGAGTGTGAGCTTCTTTGCCACATGACACAAATATTCCCTAGGCTTTCACCCAAGAGGTTTGGAGTAAGTTCTAATAATTATCTTTATTTAAATGCTGAGCAGTTAATGTGTGCTACTTCTGTAGGCATGATATCATCAGTATTAACATTAAAGCCTCTAGTAATGACTGTTGTTAAGTAGATGGTCAGACAGGTTTGAGCCTCTCTCTTGCTTCAGGTCTGCATATTCCAGACTGTCTAGGAGGTGAACCCACATGGTCCCGGGTATACGGCAACACCGAACTCAGGGAACTAGCAGCTTGGTGGAGAACAGGAGCCAGAGCATAGGACTGTTGGCATTCTAGAAATGTTTTTTATTCTCTAATGTGTGCTATGTATGACAGTGGCAGTTTGGGGTTTTCAAAACTCCCTGCACAAAAGTGTCGGATGGAACCTTCAGAGATGAAAGTGAAGAAGGGCGAGTGGGGGAGAGGTACAATTCTATGAATAGCCATGTGTGTGAACACAAGATAAGTTCTTTTAAGTCTTCACTGCTTTTAACATCATTTGCAAAGTTTCTAGGATTTAAATTTCATAAAACTTCTGCCTGTAATTAGCTTCTTTAACGTGTGTTTTTATCTTCTTATACATGTTGGGAGAAAAAAAAAAAAAGCCAAGAATAATTATGCTTGTGGACAAGGATAAATATGCATTTAAGGCAACCAAAGCCAGTTAGGTACCCTAATTAGGGTGACAAGAGACCTGGTGAGCAACCAGGGATTTAATAAGTCTAATTACAACTTCTACAAACAGTTGCCATGCCATAGAGCATCAGTGTGGAAAGGTGCTTGTCTCTGAGAGTGTACAAACACAGGATAGTTTTCTCACACTTTGTAGTTATTCAGTACTCCAAGAGCTCTGAGTCTGACTTGGAGGGAAGTCTAGTGCGGCGTGAATTGACTGGTGTGGGCTGGCTAGAGGCCAGAAGTGCAAGGGCCTATCCAGGAGCCCTGTTAGGACTTCCTTCTGCCCTTCTTCTATGCTAAGGATGCGATCTTAACAGCTGACTACTATCCTGCTATGCGCCCCGTCTTGCCCACATTATTTCATGTAACACAATAATCCTGTGAAGGTAGCAATAGAGACAAGGAAACTGAGGCTCACAAAGGTTGTGACTTGTAGACAGTCACAAAGCTGGGAAAGGTGGGAGCCAGGATTCAAATGTCAGCTTAGCTAGTCCAAAGCCCATGCTCTTTTTCTCTGCTTTTTACCACCTCCCAATTATACGGATTGATACCTTAAAGGGCTCCTTTAGATACATACACATTTCATATACATATATAAAAGAAGGCCTTGAAATAAACAGTGTAATGCTGAACTACATATTCTTTTATTTTTTTAAAGATTTTACTATTTTATTTATTTGACAGAGAGAGAGAACGTGAAAGAGGGAACACAAGCAGGGGGAGTGGGAGAGGGAGAAGCAGGCTTCCCACGGAGCAGGGAGCCCAATGTGGGGCTCCATCCCAGGACCCTGGGATCATGACCTGAGCTGAAGGCAGACGCTTAACGACTGAGCCACCCAGGTGCCTCTGAACTACATATTCTATTTTTATCTATTTGTCCTTGGGTTTTTAAAACTTATCCACCAGAAACGTGTAAAGTCCAAAATGTAAAACATAAAAGCAAGGAAGCTCTGGTTGAGCTGGGTAAGTACCAGGAACCCTGACTCTTCATCCTCCCCTTTTCTCCCCACCCCATTGTGGATTTTCTGGATCTCCTTGTGCACAATGGGAAAGGAAAATCATCTGCATCAGGTGCTGAACTCCCTAAAAACAAAATTAAAGATGGCTTTTCATCTTTTTATCTAGGTGTGAATCATAATTCTTGGGTGAACAGGTTCCCAACAAATATTTTTGAATGAAGAATGAATGCTGTTAATAATCGTAATAAACCATAATTATCAGGGTAGGACCTTGTGGCTTCCCTTGCTGTGGGAGCCCAAGATTCACAGAGATGACTATTGGGAGTTTTCCTAAAGCCGGGTTCACAGTCTTTCTGGTTATCCCCTGTACTTCTTGATCAGGTTTTTCATTAAAATATGTGGTTGTTAATAAGGTTATTAAAATTAAACAAGAACTGACCAGGGGCGCCTGGGTGGCTCAGTCGGTTCAGTGTTTGCTTTTGGCTCAGGTCATGTTTGCTTTTGGCTCAGGTCATGATCCCAGGGTCCTGGGATCGAGTCCCACATCGGGCTCCCTGCTCAGTGGGGAGTCTACTTGTCCCTCTGCCTGCCACTCCCCCTGCTTGTGCTCAATCTCTCTCTCTCTCTGACAAATAAATTTTTAAAAAAATCTTAAAAAAAAAAAACTGGGGCGCCTGGGTGGCTCAGTCGTTAGGCGTCTACCTTCGGCTCAGGTCATGATCCTGGAGTCCCAGGATCGAGTCCCGCATCGGGCTCCCTGCTCAGCAGGGAGTCTGCTTCTTCCTCTGACCCTCCTCCCTCTCATGCTCTCTCTCTATCATTCTCTCTCAATAAATAAATAAAAATCTTTAAAAATAAATAAATAAAATCTTAAAAAAAAACCTGACCAAATGGAATCCAGATTCTAACTTATTCTTTTTTTATTTTATTTGTTTTAAGATTTTATTTATTTATTTGACAGAGACACAGCGAGAGCAGGAAGACAAGCAGGGGGAGTGGGAGAGGGAGAAGCAGGCTTCCCGCCGAGCAAGGAGCCTGATCCTGGGATCATGACCTGAGCCGAAGGCAGATGCTTAACCAACTGAGCCAACCAGGCACCCCTAACTTATTCTTTTTTTAAAACCAATATTTAGTGAACACACTTCTTTCTCTCTCTTCATTTCTTTCCCCTCCATTTTCCCTCCCTTTCTTCCTTTCCATTCTTTTCTCTTTCCTTTTTTTCCACACAGCCTCACGTGTGGCAAACTATGCCCAGGCACTATGCTGCCGAGAATGGATGGATCAGCTCATTAATCATCATAGAACTGCAGATCAAAACCACGATGAGATACCACCTCACAACTGTTAGGATGGCTATCCTCAAACAGCCAAAAGATAGGAAGTATTGGTGAGGATGTGGAGAAAAGGGAACCCTTATGCACTGTTGGTGGGGATGCAAATTAGTGCAGCCACTGTGGAAAACAGTATGGAGGTTCTTTAAAAAACTAAAATAGGACTACCGTATGATCCAGCATTCCTATTTCTGGGCATATATCTGAAGGAAATAAAATCACTGTCTCAGATACCTGCCCTCCCTTATTCATAGCAGCATTATTTGCAGTAACCTACCTGTCCAGCAATATGTGAATGGATAAATAAAATGTGTGTGTGTTGGGGGAGAGGGGGGTGTATGTGTGTGCACACATGCATATACACACAATCTAATATTATTTAGCCTTTAAAAAAAGGAAAATCTGGGACACATGGGTGGCTCACTCGGGTGAGCATCCAGCTTTTGATTTAGGCTCAGGTCATGATCTCAGGGTCCTGGTCTGGAGCTCCAAGTCTGGCTCTGGGCTCAGTGAGGAGTCTGTTTGAGGATTCTCTCTCTCTCTCTCCCTCTGCCTCTACCCTCCCCCCCCCCGCTCACATTCTCTCTCTCTCTCTCTTTCAAATAAAAAAATAATAAATCTTAAAAAAAAGGAAAATCCTGGGATACCTGGCTGGTTCAGTCAGTAGAGCATCTGACTCTTGATCTCAGGGTCATCAGTTCAAGCCCCACGTTGGGTGTAGGGATTGCTTTAAAATATGAACAAGTAAAATAAAATCTAAAAAGCAGAAAATCCTGCATTTGGGAAAACATGGATGAACCTGGAGGATGTCATGCTAAGTGAAATAAATCAGACACAAAAAGATAAACACCACATAATCTCACTCATGTTGAATCCAAAAAAGGCAAACTCATAGTAACAGATAGTAAAATGGTCATTACCAGGGGCTGGGGGTTGGGGGGAAAAGGTAAATGTTGGTCAAAAGGTAGATGTTCATTATAAAATAAATAAGTTCTGGAGACCAAAATGTACAGCATGGTGACTATAGTTAACAAAAATGTAGCATGTACTTGAAACTTGCGAAGAAAATAGATCTTAAGTGTTCTTACCACTCACACACAATGATAACTATGTGGTTATCATTTGTGGTTATTATTTTTTTAAAGATTTTAAAGATTTTAAAATCTTTAAAAAATAATAATAAGTAAATAAAATCTTAAAAATAAAATATAATAAATAAATGAAATAAAAAGAGACAAATTCTCAATAAATACTTAGGATTTTTTTTTTTTAAGTAGGCTCCACACCCAGCATGGAGCCCAATGCAGGGCTTGAACTCACAACCCCAGGATCAAGACCTGACCTAAAACCAAGGTCTTAACTATGTGGTTATCATTGTGGTCATTATTTCACAGTGTATACATAGATCAAAACATCACGTTAAACACCTTACATATAATTTTTATTTGTCAATCATACCTCAGTAAAGCTGGGGAGGAAAAAAGAACATTCTTTTTTGTCTTATCAAGCAATGCATCTTGTGTCACTTTAAGAAATATATTACATACCTTTTTTGTTGTCAGAAGTGGCATGATGAAATGGAAATGAGAATTTGACACCTTTCGATTGTTCACACTCTTTTTTCAAAACAGTTGAAGAATGGGTGATACGAATATGTTGGTTGGTTTCTCTCTCTGGTGGACTCAAAAACTGTGGGTAATCATCAATCTGAAAAAAATATAATTAATTAAACTAATTGAGAACCAATATAACTGTTTACCCTATGATAATAAATCCCCTAAAGCTTAGGGCAAGTCTATTTTATTTTTAAGATTTTATTTATTTATTTGAGAGAGAATGAGAGAAAGAGAGCACGAGAAGGGAGAGAGTCAGAGGGAGAGGGAGAAGCAGACTCCCCACTGAGCATGAAGCCCAATGCGGGGCTCGATCCTAGGGGCTTGATCCTAGGGCTCAGGGATCATGACCTGAGCCCAAGGCAGATGCTCAACTGACTGAGCCACCCAGGCGCCCCTTAGGGCAAGTTTAAACTGCATTCTTTTTATTTTTTTCCTGGGAAGCCTTTCCTCTTGTCAGGTTTCTCAGTTTTCCTCAATTTGTTTTAGTCTTTACTAAAAATGCGTTTAGCAACAGATCCCAAGAAACTATTTACACTTACACTATAGAATTGCTAAATAAATAGTAATAGTGTTTTTGTTTGTTAAAATATATCCCTCCCCCTTTCATTTTGAAAATAGATTTTTTTAAAAGGTCTTAAAAATGTTTGATTAATGGGTTTAAACTAGGATTTTTCTATGCAATAGAAAATGTCCATTTGCGGGGAACAGTGTACAAAGATTCTGTGAATACAAACATCTAGGTTTGAATTATTGGAAGTTTCCTGCTGCTAAATAGCTTTCTCTTCTCTCCAAAGTGCTCTGTTTTCTATTCTTGATTAAAAAGAGACAAAGTCTCGAGGCGCCTGGGTGGTTCAGTCGTTAAGCGCTTGCCTTCCACTCAGGTCGTGATCCCAGGGTCCTGGGATCGAGCCCCGCATCGGGCTCCCTGCTTGGCGGGAAGCCTGCTTCTCCCTCTCCCACTCCCCCTGCTTGTGTTCCCTCTCTCGCTGTGTCTCTCTCTGTCAAATAAATAAATAAAATCTTTAAAAAAATAATAATAAGTAAATAAAATCTTAAAAATAAAATATAATAAATAAATGAAATAAAAAGAGACAAATTCTCAATAAATACTTAGGATTTTTTTTTTTTAAGTAGGCTCCACACCCAGCATGGAGCCCAATGCAGGGCTTGAACTCACAACCCCAGGATCAAGACCTGACCTAAAACCAAGAGTTGGACGCTTAACTAAGCCACCCACACACCCCAATACTTAGGATTTTTAGATCTTTAACAATCTACTTCCCTTTCTATGACAGGTAGGCAGCAATAGCATCTGACTGAAAAGCCAAGAGTAAAGCCAGAGAATCACCAGAGGCGTCTTTGAAACCTTTAATCCAAGCATCAGGAGGAATACCTCTGTTGGCTTTTTGCAAAGTTACTTAGAATTTGGATAAAAATATTTCCTGTGATCATCCAGTTTCATCATTCTCTTTTCACAAATATATGAAGGAAATATCAAATAATAATAATATTTTAAAAATCTAATTCAGGGGAATTAAAGATAGGAAGATAAATTAATAAAAAGCTATCAGGATCTACTAAAATTTAATTTTTAAAATTATCTTCAAATACATAGAGTAATTCAAACCAAGCTAATGAAGCATAGCCCAGTGCAGGTATTAAAAAGGATGTGCTTTTGGGCGCCTGGGTGGCTCAGTTGGTTAAGCAACTGCCTTCGGCTCAGGTCATGATCCTGAAGTCCCTGGATCAAGTCCCGCATCGGGCTCCCTGCTCAGCAGGGAGTCTGCTTCTCCCTCTGACCCTCCTCCCTCTCATGCTCTCTGTCTCTCATTCTCTCTCTCGCAAATAAATAAAATCTTTAAAAAAAAAAAGGATGTGCTTTTGTTAATAATAAAAGCTTATAGTTAGTAAAGGATCCTCTTCTGAACAAGATTCTTCAGAAAAGTCTTAAGCTATTTGATACCTGCAAAGATATGCTTATAAAATTAGAATCCTACTATACATACGGCTAAGGTTTTTGTTTGTTTTGTGTAACTCTGTATTATATTTTTCTCTTGCCTTTGTCAGGAAAAATTATGAAAGACTTTGAAATCGGCAAAAAAGATGGTCCAGATGTTTTCCATCATTTATTGTCTTTGAGCTGTTTTAAAACATTGTAAGTGGGGGCGCCTGGGTGTCTCAGTTAGTTAAGCGACCAACTCCTGATTTCGGCTCAGGTCATGATGGCAAGGTTGTGAGATGGAGCCCCATGGCAGGCTCTGCGCTCAGCAGGGGGTCTGCTTGAGAGCCTCTCCTTCTCCCTCTGCCCCTCCCCCCACTCGAGCGTGTGCTCTCTGTCTCTGTCTCTGTCTCTCTCTCTCTCTAAAATAAATAAATAAATAAATCTTTAAAACACTTTAAGTTGTGGGGATGCTTGGCTCGCTCAGTCGGTAGAGCATGTAACTCTTAATTATGGGGTTGTAAATTTGAGCCCCACGTTGGGGGTAGAGATTACTTAAAAATATGTAAAGAAAAGAAAACACTGTAAGTTGTAGAAAACTGGTAATAGTGAAATTTTTCTTTTTAAGATTTTATTTATTTATTTGACACAGAGAGAGAGAGATCACAAGTAGGCAGACAGGCAGGCAGAGGGAGAAACAGGCTCCCCGCCCCCAGCAGGGGGCCCAATGCGGGGCTGGAACCCAGGACCCTGGGATCATGACCTGAGCCGAAGGCAGACATTTAACCGAGTGAGCCACCCAGGTGCCCTGTATATAAATAAATCTTAAAAAAAAAAAAAAAGTTGTTACAATCTCGGCACATTTTATATATATGTATATATAATATATAGTAATTATATATTGTATTTCAGTATTATTATGTTATATTAAAGACTTTATCCATATAAAAATTATGTTCATTTATTTTTACATATCAGATGTAACTTTTTTTTTTAAGATTTTATTATTTGAGAGAGAGAGAGCATGAGCAGGGGGAAGAGGCAGAGGCCAAAGGAGAGCCAGAGGGAGAGGGAGAAGCAGACTCCCCACTGAGCAGGGAGCCCCAGGCAGGGATCCATCCCAGGACCCTGGGATCATTACCTGAGCCCAAGGCAGACACTTAATGACTGAGCCACCCAGGTGCCCTCAGACATAACTTTTATTGCTGTCTTTAAAAATAGGCTTTGTGGGGCGCCTGGGTGGCTCAGTCGTTGGGCGTCTGCCTTCGGCTCAGGTCATGATCGCAGGGTCCTGGGATCGAGCCCCGCATCGGGCTCTCTGCTCGGCAGGAAGTCTGCTTCTCCCTCTCCCACTCCCCCTGCTGTGTTCCCTCTCTCACTGTCTCTCTCTGTCAGATAAATAAATAAAATCTTAAAAAAAATAAAAATAGGCTTTGTCACTATCCTTAGAGACATTTTGTCTAATTTTTTGCAATGGCTTTATTACCTTTGTTTTGCATGCCATAGGAACAACCAAATTTTCTAGTCAGTTGCCTATTTTTAATATGAAACTTCATCAGACCTGTCACATTTGAAAGTTCTCAATAATAAACCAACCACAGTCATCTGAAGTCTGTCTTCTACAGATAGTTTTTGTTTTATTGTGATGCTTGCTTGAAGGTTCTATTCTAAGATATAAAAGTCAGTTTGAGTCCTCAACAAAGGACAATCTCAGAGCAGAGCCTCCTGGAAAAAGGATTGAGACAGGCTCTTCAAACTATTAACACTTCAGAGCTGAGCTAACATTACTTAGACAACTCAGACCACACCAGTCGACTGAGTTAGGATTTCCAAGACTCCATTAGGTCAAGAAGCAGGTGGTTTCATGAGACTCCTAACCCAAAATGTCCCAGAACGAGGTTTAACTTTATAGAACTAAATGAAACTGATGGAAACTTATTGTGGTTATTTGCTTAGAATATTATTGATGTTTTAATGTTCTATTTTCTAGATATATGAGGAAGCTTTTTATCCTCCTTCTTAAATTATAACCAGTGTGTAACCCATAACAATTTAGATTCTGCTCTCATAAACCAAAAATGTTTAAATATCTAATTTTCACTGGCTCCCCCAGAATTCAGAAACTCTTATTAGATTCAGTAAAGATCTGACTTCCTTTTACCAGGATATAATTGTACACACTGGTTGTATATCCAAGGCCTTATGTGAAGTGTCTTATTTAAGAAGAATATTCATCTGGGGTGCCTGGGTGGCTCAGTTGATGAAGCATCGGACTCTTGATTTCAGCTCAGGTCATGATCTCAGGGTCATGGGACTGAGCCCAGCATCAGGCTCTGTGCTCAGCAGGGAGTCTGCTTGGGACTGTTTTTCTCCCTCTGCCCCGCCCCACTGCCCATGCACACGCACACTCTCTCTCTCTAAAAATAAATAAATCTTTAAAAAGGGGGGGATATTCATTTAACCAGATATAGCAAACCATTTTAAGGGCCAAAGGTTTGGTGTATTTATGGGGCCAGTGCTTATTAGGAAGATCACTTCTGGTAGGCCAGGCAATTAAGAAATGTTCAGGACCTCAAAATTCACTCAAATTGATAGGTACTACAGGAGAAATCTGGTGGAGAGAGTTTCTTGGGCCTGATTTCCTAGCTTAGGGAAAGCAAATAATAGAGGCTTTTAAACCTTACATTCCTAAAAAGCTTCCAGACAGAAGTTTTTGCAAAGAATTTTTTTTTTCTAGTGAGTAAAGCAACAGAAGTTTATTAAGTGAAGTTATAGAAAAAGCTCTCAGGAGTGAGAGGGGTCCCGACAGGGTTGCCAACGAGGGCCTTCAGGGTTGGTCTTTTATAGAAAGCTAACCAGGGAATTTAAATCCTTTTAACGTCTCTATTGATAACCTTCAATGGCTTACTTCCTTTTTAGGGTCTAGTTATTCTTTGTTGGTCACAGTAATTATCGTAAAGACGCCCACCCCACTCACCTAGGGCAGGGTGGTCCAGTAAGTCCCCTTATCTCTGGTTTCCCCACACCTCCACATTTTTGGGATTTCTGTGAGCCTGATAACATTGCCCCTATCTATCTCTCCCTACCTAGCCCCGCCTGCCCCTTACTCATTCCTCCCCCTGGAATAGTAACCCTAACTGCCGTTAGGTAATGGGACAATGACCGCTCCGGGTGCTTCCTGCTGAAATGGGGCGGCGGACTGTGTGGCAGTTAGAATCTCTCCAGGGGTCAGTCCAGGGACTTGTGGTATGGCTCCGGCGGGGTCATGATGGGCAGCAAACAGTACATGTATCAGCACATGCAATAGGATGAACATGAAACAAGTATTAGGCCCAAAATTATGATCACATCCCTTAGATAAGATCCCCAAGTACCAATTTTGTCAAATAGATCAGTGGATATCATGATCTTATTTAATTGATCACAGATGTCCCCTATTAATTGGGACACCTTGCAGGAGTTACTGTAATGTTAAAACGACACACGTGAGGGGATTTTTCACACCCCTAATGGTGTAGCAATAGTAGTCAGTAGTGGCATGGTTCTCGAGAAGTCCTTCTCTGACTTCATTTAAGTCTTGGCTGAGTGCCTCCGGGCCTGGGTATCATTTGGAGTCCTGCTGAGCAAGCAGACTGTTTTGCTTACTTTATATTGCAGTCCTATCGTAAGTCCTGGAAGTCCCATAGTGAGCTCTGAGGCTCTTTTTACCAGGAGAGCTCTTGTATGCTTGGGTTAAAGACTTTGTTTGCAACCGTATGTCAGAAGAGGTGTCTTCTAGGATAAATGACTATGAGGGATGAAACCATCAAGAAGCCCTTTTTGTTTGAGGTCCAGCCTTAACAATATCCTAATTACAAGGAATCACTGGCAAATGAGAGATTTGTCTCAGGAGATAAGGGCATCCCCAAGTGCATCATCCAATCTAATCATAAAGAAAGTGTGGGGGTCCCTGGGTGGCCCATTCGTTAAGCGTCTGCCTTCAGCTCAGGTCACGATCCCAAGATCCTGGGATCGAGCCCCACATGGGGCTCCCTGCTCTGCGGGAAGCCTGCTTCTCCCTCTTCCACTCCCCCTGCTTGTGTTCCCTCTCTCGCTGTGTCTCTTTCTGTCAAATAAATAAATAAAATCTTTAAAAAAAAAAGAAAAGAAAGAAAGTGTGGCCATCCATTATCTCCATGGAGTACACTCTGGCTTTTATTTTATTTATTTATTTTTTAAAGATTATTTTATTTGAAAGAGAGAACGAGAGAGCACAAGTGGGGGGAGGGGCAGAGGGAGAGGGAGAAGCAGGCTCCCCACTGAGCAGGGAGCCGGATATGGGGCTAGATCCCAGGACCCCGGGATCAGACGCTTAACCCACTGAGCCACTCAGGCGCCCCACGCTCTGGCTTTTAAAGAGCAATTTTGTCATCCCAGCCATAGAATTGGTCAGGGTAGCTGAGTTATACAATTGTTGGGGAATCTATCCCATTTCCCAGTTGTTCAAGTAATCATATGCCCATGGGGTCCTGTTATCCCCACAGAATAACAAGCAAGATTGCCTATACATGAGCTATTGTGGCAATTTCTCTGAAGTTTACCTCAAGTGGTCTAGCTTAGGCAAACAAAATTCAAAGACAATCAGAACTAAAGTTTAGCATCCACAAAGGTGTGTAATTGAAACATAATTTCTCTCTGTAATAACCCTCATTTCCAAAGACAGCCAAATAAGACTAATTTGTTTGAAAAACAAGTCCAGTTTTAACAAACGGTGTAATTATTTACATAAGCTCAGCAAGAATGATTGATCATATAGATCTTTTAGAATCTGCTTTGCTGGAACTTTTATGAGGAATCTCTAGGTTGAACTTTTAGTTGCCTCTCCAGGCCAGAAGCCAAGCAAAGTACTTGCCATCAGACATGCCTGCAATACCTGTAGAGGGGGGCAGATTCCTCTTCACGAGGTCCCCAATATATCCTGAGGTCCTTGCACCTGCCAGGAAGTGACATTCTTTACTCACCTGGTAAGGCTGCTGGGAACTCTGTAAGCAAGTTCAGGCCAACATTTCCAAGGAGCTTTATGGCTTTAGGTTTCATAAAGTCAACCTTAGTTTCTTAAAGCTGTCTGGTCATTTCTGAGTCTATGAATGTCTCTCAAATATGACATTCCAGTCAAAGCCTTAGTAAAATAACCAATATTTCCAATGGTGTCCTGTTACAAGGAGAACAGATTCTTATTGAACTTATGCAAATGATTGATTGCCATGGAAGAAAGCTTATTGAGACCTTTTGAATTTCAGAGGGTTTAGGTAGAGGTAAATGTTAAATGTTTTAATGCTTTTGTTTACAAATGAATATTTTATCACATTTCTGTAAATCATATCTTAAGAGAAAGTTTCCTTAATCTGGGAGAGCAAACATTAGAGAAACAGCAATGTTTTGAACAAAAGTCACAAAAGAAACTATAATCATTTTTTTCCCAATTTACTTAGTCCCATTTTACTATTCTTGTTTAAAATGCAACTTCAGTGAGTTTTGGAAGTTTTTACCCATTTTAGTTTTGATCTTAAAGATACTGAATACCTGTATTTGTCCCAAAAGTCCTTTTTATGAACCTCCTTGAAGATGAAACTCATTTTGCAGGAGAATAAGGACAATTATAAATGACAAAAACTCAGAAATGGACATTGGTAATGATCTGATAGGAGAGTTCATTAGGATGCAACTGACAAGGAAACTCAGTTATTCTGTCACATAACAACTCAATAGCCAGAATATCGAGTGATGATGACTTTATACCAGAATGTAACATACCAAACAAGCCTAATTAGTCAAGGAGACTTTGTTCACGATTTAAATCTTGGGGAAGTTTGTTAAAACCTAGCACACGTCTAAATAGGATTAGGGATCGTCAAAGACCGGATAGAGGCAAAACGTGGAAACTGGCTTTTCTGGGCAGGCAAAGAGAAAACAGCTGTTTACATTTTCTTATCAAGAGCAGACTAACAATTCAAGAAAATTTTGTCTTTTGAATATAGAGAGAATTCCAATCTTATATACCACTGTACTTTTAAAATCCCTTTATTTTAGGACTAGGAAAGATGGCGGAGGAGTAGGGGACCCTATTTCAACTGGTCCCCAGAATTGAGCTGGATATCTACCAGACCACTCTGAACACCCACGAAACCAGCCTGAGATGTAAGATCTGGATCTCTACAAACAGAATATCGCAGGCGGTTGGTTTCGAGGTAGGAAGCGGGGAGCCGTGATTCTGCGGGCAGATATCGGAGGATAAACGGCAGCGGGAGGGTGCCTGGCCGTGGGGATCCTACACCGCCGGTGAGGGACAGCCTCGCACGCTGCGGACGGGGCACAGACTCGCAGACCGGTAGCAGTGGGGAAAGGACTTTAGGGCAGCCCCCGGGGCGGAAACCCAGAGCAGCGGGGTCACGCATGCGATCTGGGGGCGGCTGGCGGTTTTAGAAGCACAAAGGGCGGGCGCCTGGGTGGCTCAGATGGTTAAGCGTCTGCCTTCTGCTCAGGTCATGATCCCAGGGTCCTGGGATCGAGTCCCACATCGGGCTCCCTGCTCAGCAGGAAGCCTGCTTCTCCCACTTGCCCTGCTTGTGTTCCTTCTCTCGCTTTGTCTCTCTCTGTCAAATAAATAAATAAAATCTTTAAAAAAAAAAAAAAAAAAAAAAAAGAAGCACAAAGGGCAGAGACGTGCCCCGACCTGGAGGCAGGACTGGGAGCGCTGCGGAGGGGCGCACAACCCAGGACGCTGCAGTTTATAGCAGCATGGACAGAAACGGAGACGGTGTGGCCTGGAGAGCTCACTGAAGAACAGACTGAGGTCTCTCTGCTCTGAGGCAGAGGGTTGGAAACGGTCTCTTCTGCTCTGACTCGCGGAAGAGACGTGGAAAGCCGCCAGGGAAAGCCACCAGAGAACAAAGGCCCCAAAAACTGATTCCCGCTGAGCCCATCCCCTGCCACAGGGGGGCAGGGCAACTCTGCCCAAACAGGGTTGCCTGAGTAACAGCGCGGCAGGCCCCTCGCCCAGAAGACAGGCTGGGAAAACAAGAGGCCAGCAACCCTAAGGTCCTAAGAAAACAGGTGCATCTTGCTTGGGTTCTGGTCAATAATTTGGACTCTATACATTCCCCTCAAACACCCATCAACAGAATGACTAGGAGGAGGAGCCCCCAAAATAGGAAAGACTCAGAGATTATGACTTATGCTGCAGATTTACAAATGGATGCAGATATAACCAAGATGTCGGAGATGGAATTCAGGCTAGCAATTGTGAAGACAATGGCTAGAATGGAGAAATCAATTAATGGCAACATAGAGTCTCTAAGGGCAGAAATGAAAGCTGAATTGGCAGAACTTAAAAATGCTATCAATGAGATCCAATCCAATCTAGATAATCTAACAGCTAGGGTAACTGAGGCAGAAGAACGAATAATCGACCTGGAAGACAATATAACAGATAAAAAGGGAAAAGAGGAGGCCAGGGAAAAACAACTCAGAATCCATGAAAATAGAATCAGAGAAATAAGTGATACCATGAAGCATTCCAATGTCAGAATAATTGGAATCCCGGAGGGAGTGGAGAGAGAGAGAGGACTAGAAGATGTATTTGAGCAAATCGTAGCTGAGAACTTCCCGAATCTGGGGAATGAAACAAACATTCGCGTCCTAGAGGCAGAGAGGATCCCTCCCAAGATCAAGGAAAACAGGCCAACACCCTGGCATGTAATAGTAAAACTTGCAAATCTTAGAACCAAGGAAACCATCTTAAGGGCAGTTAGGGGGAAGAGATTCCTTACGTACAGAGGGAGGAACATCAGAATAACGTCAGACCTATCCACAGAGACCTGGCAAGCCAGAAAGGCCTGGCAAGACATATTCAGGGTACTAAATGAGAAGAACATGCAGCCAAGAATACTTTATCCGGCAAGGCTTTCATTTAGAATGGATGGAGAGATGCAGAGCTTCCACGACCAGCAGAAACTGAAAGAATATGTGACCACTAAGCCGGCCCTGCAAGAAATATTAAGGGGGGTTCTATAAAAGGAGAAAGACCCCAAGGGTGATATACAACAGAAATTTACAGGGACAATCTATAAAAACAACATCTTCACAGGCAACATGATGACAATTAATTCATATCTTTCAATAATCACTCTCAATGTGAATGGCCTAAATGCTCCCATAAAACGGCACAGGGTTGCAGATTGGATAAAAAGACAGGACCCATCCATATGCTGCCTACAAGAGACTCATTTTGAACCTAAAGATACATCCAGACTGAAAGTGAAGGGATGGAGATCCATCTTCCATGCCAGCGGACCTCAAAAGAAAGCTGGGGTAGCAATTCTTATATCAGACAAATTAGATTTTAAACTAAAGTCTGTAATTAGAGACACAGAAGGACACTATATCATTCTTAAAGGGTCTATCCAACAAGAAGATCTAACAATTGTAAATATCTATGCCCCCAACATGGGAGCAACCATCTACATAAGCCAACTGTTAACCAAAATAAAGAGTCATATTGATAACAATACGTTAATTGTAGGAGACCTCAATACTCCACTCTCAGCAATGGACAGATCATCTAAGCAGAAAATCAACAAGGAAACAAGAGCTTTGAATGATACATTGGACCAGATGGACCTCATAGATAATTACAGAACATTCCACCCTAAAACAACAGAATACTCATTCTTCTCGAGCGCACATGGAACTGTCTCCAGAATAGACCACATACTGGGTCACAAATCAGGTCTCGACCGATACCAAAAGATTGAGATTATTCCCTGAATATTCTCCGACCACAATGCTTTAAAACTGGAACTCAATCACAAGAAAAAACTTGGCAGAAATTCAAACACTTGGAAGCCAAAGACCACTCTGCTCAAGAATGTTTGGGTCAACCAGGAAATCAAAGAAGAACTTAAACAATTCATGGAAATCAATGAGAACGAAAACACATCGGTCCAAAACCTATGGGATACGGCAAAGGCGGTCCTAAGGGGGAAATACATAGCCATCCAAGCCTCACTCAAAAAAATAGAAAAATCCCCAATTCACCAACTAACTCTACACCTTAAAGAACTAGAGAAAACACAACAAACAATGCCTAAGCCACGCATTAGAAGAGAAATAATTAAAATTAAAGCAGAGATCAATGAATTAGAAACCAGAAACACAGTAGATCAGATCAACGAAACTAGAAGTTGGTTCTTTGAAAGAATTAATAAGATCGATAAACCACTGGCCAGACTTATCCAAAAGAAAAGAGAAAGGACCCAAATTAATAAAATTATGAATGAAAGGGGAGAGATCATGACTAACACCAAGGAAATAGAAACAATTATTAGAAATTATTATCAACAACTATATGCCAATAAACTAGCAATCTGGATGAAATGGAGGCCTTCCTGGAAACCTATAAGCTGCCAAGACTGAAACAGGAAGAAATTGACAACCTGAATAGGCCAATAACCAGTAATGAGATTGAAGCAGTGATCAAAAATCTCCCAAAAAACGAGAGTCCAGGGCCTGATGGATTCCCTGGGGAATTCTACCAAACATTCAATGAAGAAATAATACCTATTCTACTGAAGCTGTTTCAAAAAATAGAAACAGAAGGAAAACTTCCATACTCATTCTATGAGGCCAGCATTACTTTAATCCCCAAACCAGGCAAAGACCCCATCAAAAAGGAGAATTTCAGACCGATATCCCTGATGAATATGGATCCCAAAATCTTCAACAAAATCCTAGCTAATAGGATCCAACAATACATTAAAAGGATCATCTACCACGACCAAGTGGGATTTATCCCTGGGATGCAATGGTGGTTCAACATTTGCAAATCAATCAATGTGATAGAACACATTAATAAGAGGAGGGAGAAGAACCATATGGTCCTCTCAATTGATGCAGAAAAAGCATTTGACAAAATACAACATCCTTTCCTGATTAAAACTCTTCAGAGTATAGGGATAGAGGGAACATTCCTCAAGTTCATAAAGTCCATCTATGAAAAACCCACAGCGAATATCATCCTCAATGGGGAAAAGCTGAGAGCCTTTCCCTTAAGATCAGGAACATGTCAAGGATGCCCACTCTCGCCACTATTGTTCAACATAGTACTAGAAGTCCTAGCAACAGCAATCAGACAACAAGAAGAAATAAAAGGTATTCAAATTGGCAAAGAAGAAGTCAAACTCTTTTCGCAGACGACATGATACTTTATGTGGAAAACCCAAAAGACTCCACCCCCAAATTACTAGAACTCATCCAGCAATTCAGTAATGTGGCAGGATACAAAATCAAGCAACAGAAATCAGTTGCTTTCTTATAGACTAACAACGCAACTGTAGAAAGAGAAATTAGAGAAACGATTCCATTTACAGTAGCACCAAAAACCATAAGATACCTCGGAATAAACCTAACCAAAGAGGTAAAGGATCTATACTCTAGGAACTACAGAACACTCATGAAAGAAATTGAAGAAGACGTAAAAAGATGGAAAAACATTCCATGCTCATGGATCGGAAGAATAAACATTGTTAAAATGTCTATGTTACCCAGAGCAATCTATACCTTCAATGCCATCCCGATCAAAATTCCAATGACATTTTTCAAAGTGCTGGAACAAACAATCCTAAAATTTGTATGGAATCAGAAAAGACCCTGAATCGCCAAGGAAATGTTGAAAAAGAAAAACAAAGCTGGGGACATCACGTTGCCCGATTTCAAGCTATATTACAAAGCAGTGATCACCAAGACAGCATGGTACTGGCACAAAAACAGACATATAGACCAATGGAACAGAATAGAGAACCCAGATATGGACCCTCAACTCTATGGTCAAATAATCTTTGACAAAGCAGGAAAAAATATGCAATGGAAAAAAGACAGTCTCTTCAATAAATGGTGCTGGGAAAATTGGACAGCCACATGCAGAAGAATGAAACTCGACCATTCTCTAACACCATTCACAAAGATAAACTCAAAGTGGATGAAAGACCTCAATGTGAGACAGGAATCCATCAAAATCCTAGAGGAGAACATAGGCAGTAACCTCTTTGACATCGGCCACAGCAACTTCTTTCAAGATACATCTCCAAAAGCTAGTGAAACAAAACAAAAGTTTTGGGACTTCATCAAGATAAAAAGCTTCTGCACAGCAAAGGAAATAGTCAACAAAACAAAGAGGCAACCCACAGAATGGGAGAAGATATTTGCAAATGACACTACAGATAAAGGGCTGATATCCCAGATCTATAAAGAACTTCTCAAACTCAACACCCAAAAAACATATAATCAAGTCAAAAAGTGGGCAGAAGATACGAAAAGACACTTCTCTGAAGAAGACATACAAATGGCTAACAGACACATGAAAAAATGTTCATCGTCATTAGCCATCAGGGAAATTCAAATCAAAACCACATTGAGATACCACCTTACACCAGTTAGAATGGCAAAAATGGACAGGGAAAGAAACAACAAATGTTGGAGAGGTTGTGGAGAAAGGAGAACCCTCTTACACTGTTGGTGGGAATGCAAGTTGGTACAGCCACTTTGGAAAACAGTGTGGAGGTTCCTCAAAAATTTAAAAATAGAGCTACCCTATGACCCAGCAATTGCACTACTGGGTATTTACCCCAAAGACACAGATGTAGTGAAAAGAAGGGCCATATGCACCCCAATGTTCATAGCAGCAATGTCTGCAATAGCCAAACTGTGGAAAGAGCCGAGATGCCCTTCAACAGATGAATGGATAAAGAAGATGTGGTCCATATATACAATGGAATATTACTCAGCCATCAGAAAGGATGAATACCCAACTTTTACATCAACGTGGATGGGACTGGAGGAGATTATGCTAAGTGAAATAAGTCAAGCAGAGAAAGTCAATTACCATATGGTTTCACTTATTTGTGGAGCATAAGGAATAGCATGGAGGACACAAGGAGAAGGAAGGGAAAAATGGAGCGGGGGGAATTGGAGGGAGAGATGAACCATGAGAGAGTATGGACTCTGAGAAACAAACAGGGTTTTAGAGGGGAGAGGGGAGGGCGGAGGGGGGATGGGTTAGTCCGGTGATGGGTATTAAGGAGGGCACGTACTGCATGGAGCACTGGGTGTTATACGAAAACAATGGATCATGGATCACCACATCAAAAACTAATGCTGTATTGTATGGTGACTAACATAACATAATAAAATTTAAAAAAAAAAATCCCTTTATTTTAATCTTAGCCCATCCTAACCACACCTAAAATTCCCTTCCAAAGATTTCACTTCACAAACCTTTTACAACTTTCCTTTGCATTCAGATTTTGTCTCAAGTCATTTCTTTCCAAACAACCAGTCTCATTTAGGACGAAATTACTTTCTCTTACCTTCAACAAAAATGCATTCCCCTTCCTTATATCTTTCTTACATATCTCCTACTTTTCTAAATAGAGTTGCCAAATTTTGTACTCTTAGAAATCTTAGTCTCCAGTGAAGACTAAGTAGTAACCAATGTGAACCAACTGTAGCTATAGTTACTACTAAGTAGTAACCAACTGTCACACCAGAATTCTTTAGATGACAAATTTATGAACTGGTTAAGCACAAAGCATGTTTACCAGCAGATTTAAATATCCTTAGTTTCTTTGCAATAAGTAGTCAAAAAGCACAAACCTACATCCAGTAATCAACAATTTAGCACCTTATCCTATTTGGAAAAGACCTAGATGTCCAATGAATTTAATCCCAAAGACTTTGAAAGCTATTTTAACAATTTCCTATGAAAACTTTGATGGGACAATTAGCCATGACTTTTGTCATCTTTTTGCTAACAAATTGCAACAGAAATGACACGAGCTTATTTGACCTTCAGCAAACCCTGGCAGAATAAAAGTTTCACATTTAATGCTGATAACTTTAAAGACATGTCTATCTTAATTAAACCAACAAACTTAACTTAGTTTAAATACCAAGTTATGTTCCACCTGGGTCTACTTTTAAAAGTCAATCAGTTTGTTCCTCAGTGTCAATTTTTACCTGAGACACTGGTGGGGAAATCTGAAGGGAACAGTTGTATGTAGGCCGCACCCAAGGTACAGAAACAGGAGGGGGTGGGGCAGACAGAAGAGGCAAAGTGCTGCCAGAAAACAGAAAAAGGGTTCCCAGTTCTAAAGCTCATCCACTTGGACAGATGACTAAACGCCACGTTTTTCCACCAACAAGTGGGAATAGGCAGTCCATATCAGGCCGGAGCAGACAGGGAATTTCCCCGAAACAAAGGAGTTCCGGCAGCTGCTTGGAAATACTCCTTAAAGTCCCCATCGTGAGGTAGACTAACCACAGTTGGCTCCAATTATAGCCGTTAACCTGGGAAATGAGTGAAGGAGAAGCCCCCACATCTATTAGGAGAAACAGTGAGAGAGTCAGCATCCCCTTTGCTAGGGATGGTCTGTGTTTCTTCCAGCACCCTGGATTTATTTGGAGGAGGCCTATTTAGACAATTATGCAATATGTTAGGAGGGAGTTTACTGGTATGGTTACCACCAAACACGTTCTGCAAGAGGCCCTTAGGTCTGGGTCCTGATTGAGAGCCCTGAGAGCCTGGATGGATCTAGGGTGCCTCTGTCTATTCACCCTGTTTCCTGCAGAAGAGACCCAATAGATCCCACTGTGGCCACGCAGTGAGTGTTACAGGAGCTCAGGCCTTTCCTAAATTTGCAATCCAAATTGTTTCCAGTGGGTTAAATGGCATCCCAAGGGAGAGTCCTTGGGAACTGAAGAGACCATGCCTTGCCACGAATGTCATGCCTTATTTTACCTTGCCTTGAAGAACCTGCCATTTTTAACCCATGGAAAACACTGGAAAGTTTTACAAGGGGAAATTACCCAAATTTGCAGTACCCAATCCAGAGGAGTCCCTGCGGAGAATGGTTTGTTTCCCATCTCGAGATCCTGGTAGGAGTGACCCCGTACCTGTTATAGAGAGGTGACTATGAAGGCATCCCTACATATCAGCTCTCCCCTGTGAACCAAGGCGACCCATGGTTTCCTACCCACGGTGAAAGAGTGGCCTAACATCTTCGGTTGAGGAGGGCTCAGGCTGGCGGGAGTAGCCACTCTTACCTGTCCGTCACCTGATCCTCCTTTTCTCCTCTGGATTCCTCCCCCCGCCAAATCTGGCCCAATCATAAAGGCTTAGCCAGGTTAACAGTTTAAACTTTGATTCAATTATATTCTCACGTCTTACCCCTGGGTGCTTTTTCTGTCCATGTTGAGGGGTGCAGACCCTGTTAAGGGGTGCAGACCCTGAGATTTAGCATCATCATAATTTCATATTTCTGTTGTTGGAACAAGGAAGCTTCAACTATATGACCCACTTAAGTCCCAGCCACTAATGCAACCAGTCGAAGTATTGGCTGGGGGTCTGTAATTCCCCCCTTAGTGCCCAGGAAACATTGGGTTCCCTCCAACTTACCATATAAAGAGATAGCTCTAATCCTGCTTGCCAATATCTTGGGTTTTGATCCCTGGCCGTGATGTACCTAACAGAAAAACATATGTCTTAGCAGGCAGCAAAAATGAGGAAAAGATTCTCCTCCTGACTTAAGTTCTCACGAAAGACATCTTTAAATGAAAAAGCCTTGTATCTACATCGGCAACACTTTGCCTGAAATGAATCCCTGATTAAACAGGCATAGTGATCACCGGAGATTGAAAGGGGCCTACTCTAGGCAAAGTCCCTGAGGTGGGAGAAAGCCATTTAAGAAAAGCCAATGAACAGAAAGCAGAACTAAGGAGGGTTAGGCCAACATACCAACTTCTTTTGAGGAAGGGGAATTGACCAAACCTTTGTCCAGAAGGCTGTCACCTGAGACTTAAGGCCAGTGGCCACACTGTTCACCTTTAACTGGCGGACAGGTGCCCGGTTTTGTCATTTGTGACAAGAGGTCACCTAAGGGAGAAATGTCTCCCAGGAAAGAAAAGAAAAGAGTCAGCTTTTATTCACCCTTCGGTGGAAGTGATCCCGGGTCTCCGCACCAAAATGAAGCGGGAGAGCTAGGTTCTTGTCTCACGGAGTCAAGGAATGAATCTCGCGGAAAACAGAGAGTAAAGTGACAGAAGTTTATTAAGTGAAGATACAGGAAAAGCTCTCAAGAGTGAGAGAGGTCCCAACAGGGTTGTCCTTGCAAAGAATTTTTAAAGAGGCCTATATGGTGAATTAACACCCTTGCTATGTATGTAAATGTAAATACGTAAATAATGTAAATAATCAGGTCAACCTAAAGAGAGTCTTATTTTGTGAATGAGTGATCTTTGAGATTATTATGATGGTGGAGGTGGGACAGAAAAACTGAAAGACTTTGAAATGGGGAAGGGGGATTAGTAGGGATACAGTTTAGCTCACCTATGCAGGTTATCTATGCCTTTCATTGTCTTTCAGGTTATTTTACAATGCTCTAATTCATAGAAGACCCTTTTGTGGGACGCCTGGGTGGCTCAGTCGGTTAAGTGTCTGCCTTCGACTCAGGTCATGATCCCAGAGTCTTGGGATGGAGTCCCACATCGGGCTCCCTGCTCAGCCAGGGAGTCTGCTTCTCCCTCTCCCTCTGCCCCTACTCGTGTGCTCTCGCGCTCTCTCTCTCATTCACTCTCTCTCAAATAAATAAATAAAATCTTTTAAAAAAATGTATGCTTCAAGTAGAGACTGAGTGAATGTAAATAAATATGTAAATATTTCTGCCTCAAATTGCTTATAAGCAGTTTTGGGAGGAGACAAAGTACCTATAATAATTTGCATAATAATTATACAGTTTATGGAACATGGCAAATATCTTATATAATACTTGCAACACATCTATGAGGTAGTTATTATTAACCCCACTTTGCAATGAGAAAATTAAGGTTCAGAGGGAGTTCAGTTTACAAAACTAGTAAATGGTGGAACTAGAATTACAAGACAAGGCAGTTGGTTTCCAAGGCCAGTTTTATAAAAACAACTAAGGTTTAAGACCACAGCCCTAACTAGTGGTCAGAGGTGGGAATTTTGTCAAGGAGAAATAGAAGTCTTTCTTCTAATGCAGGGCTGGAGGGGCGCCTGGCTGGCTCAGTCGGTAGAGCATATGACTCTTGATTTTGGGGCCGTAAATTTGAGCCCCACAATTGGGCATGGAGCCTACTTAAAATAAAGTCTAAAAAAAAAGAAAAAAAAAAAAAAACCAGGGCTGGAATCCAAACAGTAATCAAGCAGCTGGATTCATTATTATGTCAGAGTTTCAGTCGAATTATGCTAATTCCTTTATTTGAGACCGAAGTAGAGTCAGACCTCTTTTTTTAGTTGCTATAATCACCGAATTCGGTTAGCTCTGTCATTCAAGAACATAATACCTTCTTTAAATACACGGTGGTCGCATTCATTCATATAAAGCATTCACATAAATTTTTTCTGTATTTATTAACATGGAAAGATATCCATGACATGCTGTAAAGTAAAAATAGATTATAGAACAATATGTGGAATATGATTCCATATATATTAATGCATAGAACACAATTTGGAATGTTGTACACCAAATTTTCTTGTTGTGTGGTTAACTGTGGTTATCTCTGGGTGGTGAGATTTGTTCAGAGATAAACTGAGGCATATTAAAATTTTTAAGAGTCTATTTGGGCAAAAATCTATTCAAATCAGGCAGCATCCAATCTAGCAGATAGGAAGGAGCTCCAAGGAGCTGTACGAAATGAAAGACTTTTAAGCAGAAGGGAGTGGGAACAAGGAAGTTACACTTGGCAAAAAAGCAAGTTAGTTATTGCACAGTTACTTTCCTTTAGGGGATTGTAGGGGCCTACCAGACTAGTGCTGATCAGGAGATTCCTTTTTTTTTTTTTTTTTTTAATATTTTATTTATTTAGAGAGAGAGAGAGCACGGGGGAGGGACCGAGGGAGAGGGAGAGAATCTCAAGCAGACTCCCTGCTGAGCGTGGAGCCCAACTGGGGGCTCGATCTTATGACCCTGAGATCAAGGCCTGAGCTGAGATCAAGAGTCAGACACTTAACTAACTGAGCCATCCAGACACCCCACAGCAATGTGACTTTTAAAAGGGCATTTCCATGCACACTACGAGGCCTCTGTTACTATAAGGGAGGTGGTAGATGATTACCCTGATGACAGCCACACAGCCAAGAGAACGCATATGTTGTCTGTAAAAGGGTGGATGAGGTCAGATAAATGGACAGTAACCATGAAAAGCAGTAGGGCCAAAATGATCTATCACTTTTCACTTCCCCCATTCTCTTATGGGTTCATCAAACAGTCATAATCTCAGTTGCAAAGCCTATGACAATATTGTAGATAGAACAAACTCTTATAAAAACATTTAATTCAACTTGGACTTGAATTACAAGGACAAAGTGTTAGACTAAGGAAAGTGGTTTCTCTCTCTCTCTTTTTGCATTTAAAATTTTTTTTAAATCTTTTGTAAAGCCCACGGCTTGTTTGTGAAGCATGAGAGAACCACCTAGGAGCTAAGCAAGGCTAATTTACACATCCATGGGAGGTAAAAAGTTTTCTGACTGGGAAGCTTCTCTGCTGTCAGGCAAGGAGACTTGAGACTTGGTCCAAACAATATGCTGTCAGTGCCTGAACGAAGAAAAGAAAGTTCTTAAATGGGACACAGCTGAACTCAATCCTATGCTAGCAATTTATTTTAGGCATGGTGTTATCTGAAAAGAAAATTTTTGCATTTACTCCAGAGACATCATTAGGAAATTCAAAAGCCACAGTTTCCATTTAACCCCAAAGCATGAAAAGATATAGATAGATAGATAGATAGATAGATAGATAGATAGATAGATAGATAGATAGATAGATGATAGATAGATGGATGGGGTCTGTGAGTTCAAGCCCCATGTTGGGGGTAGAGTTACTATTTTTTTTTTTAAGATTTTATTTATTATCTGAGAGCATGCAAGCACATGAGTGGGGGCAGAGGGAGAGGGAGAAATAGACTCCTCACCGAGCAGAGAGCCTGAATCAGAGCTCAATCTCAGGACCCGGAGATCATGACTTGAACTGAAGGCAGACGCTTAACCCACTGAGCCACCCAGGCACCCTATTTTTTTTTTTTTAAGATTTACCCATTTATTTATTTTATTTTAGAGGGGGGAGAGGGGCAGACGGAGAAGGAGAGAGAATCCCAAGCAGAATCCCTGCTGAGCATGGAGCCCAGTGCAGGCCAATCCCATAACCCGGAGATCACAACCTGAGCCGATTAAGAGTCAGACACTTGACGGACTGAGCCACCCAAGCACCCTGGGGGTAGAGTTTACTTTAAACAAAAAATTAAAATGTTCTAACTTCATGTCTTAAAATAAGCTTTGTAGCTTATTTTTTTATTAAATATTTTATTTATTTATTTGACAGAGAGAGAATGAGCACAAGCAGGGGGAGCGGCAGGCAGAGGGAGAGGGAGAAGCAGCTCCCTGCTGAGCAAGGAGCCCCATACGGGGCTGATCCAAGGACCCTGGGATCATGACCTGAGCCGAAGGCAGACGCCCAACTGACTGAGCTACCCAGGCTCCCCTTTAGTAGCTTATTTTAAATGAGTTTAAGTTTTTTTAAATAGCTTAAAATAAGCTAAATAATATGAGTTAAATTTTATTTTGTAAATGAATACTTAGCTTATTTTATTTAATTTAATTTAAAACTTATTTAATAAATAAGTTTGCTCATTGTGTCATATAGCATTGAATTTATGTTTTTAGGACATATGTTGAAAGAAGTGCTTTTACCCAGACACCTTCTAGCACAGGTAATAATATCTGAATGCCCACATGAAAATAATTTTAGAACTCCAAATCAGGACACAGGACAGATTTTTTTCTATGCTTGCTGACATAACAAAGTCTTATATAACAATTAAATCAAACTATTTATATATATTTGATAAATCACCTCTTTTAAATATAATTGCATGAAATTACTATTGACCCAGTGCTGTACTTATACTTCAATACTAATATAAATGGTACCTTTAGCTTGTCTTTTCTCAATGGAAACTGAGGCTGGCAAGTTAGAGTTATTTGCAGATGGCCTCCTAAGTTCTTCCTCCCAGTCAATATTATAAAAACTCTAAGAGCATTCATAAGTTGTAGCACTTTCTAATGCCTGACCTGACTTTCCCTGCCTCTGAGAAAGGTGTCTACTATGTAACCAACCTTACTGGTAGTTTGGAGCCATGTGGTATACCAACTGTAAATTTTGGGCCTTGGGGAAAAAATCTTTAAAAAAAAAAATACAAAAAAACCCCACCAAAACCATACTGGCTGACCAGCGAGGTGCACCTTTTCTCAATCTATGAAGTTAAAAAGGTAGGTAGCTGTGCAGAAAAAGGGTTACCTCAACAGGTCTGGGTTGCTCCTACCTTGTACCACCAAAAAAAGGCCTATCTTCAGGACTAGCTCTTGCCTGATCTTAGGAGATAACCAATGAGCCTTGGAATATTCTGACAGCCTGATACGAGTGTGTATGTCTGAGACCTTGGGCCATGCTGTACCAGTTTGAACAGATAAATTTATTCTGACAATGTCATCTATGGTAAACACCTGTTTTTCTGGGGGTGAGGGTAAGGAGGTGGAAGGGGGGCTGGAGTCTAAGTAGCTGAGGTCAGTTATGTAGGCTCCTATGCATTCATGACTGTCTCCAATACAAACTCTGGACACCAAGGCTCAGAGTAATACTTTGGTAATACTTTGCATATGTTGTAACACATTGCTGGAAAATTAAGTACACCCGGGTGCCTGGGTGGCTCAGTCGGTTAAGCGTCTGCCTTCGGCTCAGGTCATGATCCCGGGGGTCCTGGGATCGAGCCCCGCGTCAGGCTCCTTGCTCTGTGGGGAGCCTGCTTCTCCCTCTCCTCCCCATTTGTGCTCTCTCTCATTATCTCTGTCTCTCTCTCTCAAATAAATAAATAAAATCTAAAATGAAAAAAATTTAAAAAAAAAAAGAAAAAAATTAAGTACACCCAAGATACTCACTGGGAGAGGACACCTGGAAGTGTGCACTTAGGTTCTCCTGGATTTTATCTCATGCACCTTTTCCCTTTGTTTAATATTATCTGTATTGTCTCATTATAATCAACCATTTGAATCCTATGAGTCCTTCTAGTGAATCATCAAGCATGAGGGTAGTCTTGGGGACCCCCTACATAGTAGGATAATCTGACGCAGGCATAAGGTCATTGGCTGCTTAGAGTACTGGTTCTGCCTCCTTTAGACACTGCAGTTTTGCCCTTTCCCCAGGCGAAGAGTCAGAGGGGGCCAGCCCACCTTCCCATTCTTCCTCTTCAAAGGATTCATAAGGATTCTGATCCCTGTGGCCAGATCCTCTCCAGAGTGAAGATGGGGAAGAGGAAGAATTCAATGTTCAAACAGTGTCACATAGAACAAAATAAAAGCTAACATTTATTGAGCACTTACTATGTGTTCTTTTAAGTGCTTTATACATATTATCTCACTGAATCCTCAGACAACCCCGTATATCGGTAAAATTATTCCTGTTTACAAGGAATTCAAGGAACTTGAGGCTCAGAGAGTTAAGGGACTTGCTCAAGGTTCCACTGCTAATATGTGACCAGATTCAAAATGAAGCCTGTGCTCCTAACTTATACAAAATGACACACAAAGTATGAAACATACATACATCAGGAAACTAACTATACCATGGGTCAAAAAATAAAATTGTTTCTATTGTGAGATAAGACAATGTTACCATGAGGTGGATTTTTGTATTCTCACTGTGAGACATTAAGGAGAAGGCTCTACTTACAAACATGATTCCTATCATGACAGATGTCCCACAACCCTCAAAATTTCCAGATTTCCTAATTACTGAATTGACCCATTTTGCTCAGGTGGCTCTCATTTTTCATGCATTTTAGTGAATTGTCCACCTACAGAGTTCCTACCAAAAGCCTGACATCAAAGAAGGATTAAAACATGAAAGAGAATCTCAGACTAAGAAAGCCTAAAAAATGAATTTATCATAAAATAATGTACAAAGATCAGGATTAAAATCACTTAAAAGCCAGATTTCTGAGTGGAAGGTACTAAAGTGTCCTAAAGGAAAGCCATCAGGCAGACAGCAATCTAGTATAAATTATTCTAATTAAATTCTTATGGAACAACTCGTTATTTTGTGCCCTAATTGTTAAGGATATCATGACCAAACTAGATAATCATAGTCAACATCCTGACAGAAATTTGGAATGTTGGAGAAACAATATGAATTAATAGTCAGGAAATCTGATTTTGAATGTGGCTTTCCCTATTAACTGTCAGTGTGACTTTGGTCAAGTTACTTAAGCTCTTTTGGCTTTGATTTCCTCACTTGTAGAATATGGAATCAGTTTAAGGTCTCTTTCAGCATATATATATATATATATATATATATACATATAGATATATAGATATATAAACATATCTGTATTTTTTTTAAAGATTTATTTATTTATTTATTTATTTGAGAGAGAGCAAGCATGAGTTAAGGGGAGGGGCTGAGGAGAGGGAGAGGGAGAAGCAGATGCCCCACTGAGCAGGGAGCCCAACTCGGGGCTCAATCCCTGGGATCATGACCTGAGCCAAAGGCAGACCCTTAACCGACTGAGCCACCCCAGCACACCAATATAGATATTTTTAAATACAAAGCTATATTATAACTTTACAATATTAAAACTTAATATTGACTGGCTCAGTCAGAAGAGCATGTAACTCTTGATATCAGGGCCATGAGTTCCAGCCCCATGCTGGGTATAGAGATTACTAAAAAAAAAAAAAAAAGAGTTTTTTAATTAAAAAAAGTAAAACTTAACTTTGCCAAAAACTATATTTCAGGAAATATATTTACATGATTAGGAAGAACCAGATGGGCTGCTTTGCAAAGATGCAGCCAAAGAGCATCTTCAGAGTCCTGTTTTGGAGGAGAGTATATTTATGTAAATATGTAATCTACCTATGCATTTTGTTAAGAACATTCCTTGTGGGGGCACCTAGGTGGCTCAGTTGGTTAAGCATCTGCCTTTGGCTCAGGTCATGATCCCAGGGTCCTGGGATTGAGCCCCATGTCGGGCTCTCTGGTCAGCGAGGAGTCTGCCTCTCCCTCTGATCCTCCTCCCTGCTTGTGATCTCTTTCTGTCTGCCTCAAATAAATAAATAAAATCTTTTTAAAAAAAGAGCATTTCTTATGAAGAATTCAGTATCTATATCCCAAAGAATCTATACTCTGTAAAGGGTATTAGTACTATCAGACCTACAAGAAATACTAAATGGAATTCTTTGAGCTGAAATGAAAGGACACTAGACAGTAACTTACACCCACATGGAGAAATAAAGAGCACTGATAAAGATAACTACACAGGTAAAAATAAAAGACAGTTCAATGTATTTTTTTGTGTAACTCTTTTTTCTCCTATTTAGTTTAAAAGATACTTGCATAAAGCTATAATTTATAAATCTGTGTTGATGGGTACATAATGTAGAAACTGTAATGTGTATGATAATAACAGCACAAAGGAGCAGGGAGGGAACAGACATATTTTTATATACTATTAAGTTGGTGATAATCTGAACTAGATTGTTACAAAGTAGAATGTTAATTGTAATCCCCAGGGCAAACATTAATTTAAAAACTCCAAAACACACAGTAAAAGAAATCATGAGAGAATTCAAAGTGTATACTAGAAAGTACCTATTTGACACAGAGGAAGGCAGTAATGGGGGAATAGGGGGAAAAAGGACATATGAAAATAAATAGCAATATGATAGATGTAAACTCTACCTTATCAGTAATTATAATACTGTAAATGGATTAAACACTCCAATTAAAGTCAGAGAATAAAAGGATAGATTTTTAAAATATGATTTAACTGATTATTCACTTTGTACTATTACAAGAGACCCACTTTAGGTTCAAAAACACAGTAAAAGTAAAGTAAAGGGATAGAAAAGATACACCATGCAAACAGTAACCAAAAGAGAGCTGAAATGGTGATTGTACCAAGAGACAAAATAAGACTCGATGCAAAAAAAATTTTACTAGAGGGGCACTTGGCTGTCTCAGTGGGTAGAGCATGCAGATCTTGATCTTGGGTTTGTGAGTTCGAGCCCCACATTGAGTGTAGAGATTACTTAAAAATAAAATCTTTTTTTTTAAGATTTCATTTATTTATTTGACAGAGAGAGCGAGAGAGCACAAGCAGGGGGAGCAGTAGAGGGAGAGGGAGAAGCAAGCTCCCCACCAAGCAGGGAGCCCAATGCGGGGCTCGATCCCAGGACCCTGGGATCATGACCTGAGCCGAAGGCAGACACTTAACCATCTGAGCCACCCAGACACCCCAAAAATAAAATCTTTAAAAAAAGAAAGAAAGAAAGAAAATTTCCCTAAAAAGTTAGCAAAAGAGAGATGAAAAACAAATGCAATGTATGCTTCTTGATTGGATCCTAGTTTGAACAAACTACTTGTGAAAGACAGCTAGAAACAGAAAAGCTATGTGGTTTTCACTAAAACAGGGCTCTACTTAGTTCCACTGATTTGGGTTTAATCATATTATAGAAAGCTGATCAAGCACATGCTATTCTCTCCTTTTGGAATACACTTGTCCTATATTCTGCTTAGAAATTTCTATTCTTCCTTCAAGACCAAGCTCAGGTTACTTTTTTGGTGAACCTTTACGTATTACCCCTCTTTCCTCAGCACCCCCTCCTCCACCAAAATAAAAGAGTATATCACTTCCTCTTCTGGGTTCCCACAATAGTCTGTTTATTATATCTGTTCTCACATTTCATTATAATTATCTGCTTATAACTGCTTATAACTGTTTTTCTTCTTTCCCATCTGCTTGCCTTCCTCTCTAAATTATGAGTTACTCAAAAGCAGGTAACCATTTTTTATTCACTTATATATCTGTAGTCTCTGGTAATTCAAAACATGGGTAGAAATGTAACATATAAAATCTAACATCCATTCAATAGAACTGTACAGTGTAGAAAGGAGAAAAACATAAACCAGAGGAAAAGTTGAAAAGGAAAAAATGAAGCCCTACATCATATACTGGGCCACAGTTTCAAGATCACTTTACTTAACGGGACATTAGGTAGTAGAAGTAAGACCCCAAAAGAGCTAAATCATGAGATATCTTTCAACTTCCATGGTTCTTTCTAGACCTAACTTCCTCTCTGACAGCAAGCTCTCACTCTCCAGTGTCCAACAAAGAGAGGAAAGCAAGTAATAAAGTAATTCACTCAGATTTCAATTTAATGAATTACCTGTTCCAAGAGTTTTTCAGAGCAAATCTGAAGGAGGACCGGTGGTAAATCCAAAGGATTCAAACTACTGATGAGATAGCTAATCAATATATGGAGATCTCTTGAATGGATTTCCCTCAAATTAAACTACATTAGCAATTATCTATGTCACACTGTACATAAGCGTATTCCTAAATAGAAGCTATTTTTACATTTAGCATTTGGCAAATCCTTCCTCTGCCATAATTAAAAAACTCATTGTAGCCTCCACCAGGTGGTTTTTTTCCCATTATACTCTACCTGGGCTTTAGTGTACTAATCCCTAAGGAAGTCTGAGTAGATGAGCTTTTTTTGGAACCTGTGAATATTGCTGACAAAAATTATCCACACACATATTCCAAAAAGAATTACCAGTTTGGAGAATTGAGCACTACCCCCATAATACTGGAGACTCCCTAGACTATTTCAGTGTTAGGATTGAAAAATCATGCCTCTGGGACAAGAGCCACAGCTAAGACTAAAAGAAAAGAAGCTTTCAAGGCTTGGCCCTGTGGAAAGGATGCTACATCCCATCTGCGTCTTTCCAACCAAACCTGTCCTTGAACATCATCAGAAACAGCAATGATACTAGTCTGAGCTCTGAAGGACAACAATCTTGAGTACAGAGAGGTGGTATGGGGAATGAAAAAGGTATTTTATTTAAAATGTCATTCTTTCCTTCCTGACAGCCAACGCTCAGGAACCATGTAATCTGCATACTGTTGAGGTAACCATGTTGTCTCTATTGCAAAACCTAAAAACATCTAAAGAAACTTGGAATTTGGAATTTGGAAACCAGGAATTTGTAGAAGATCAGTTGTTAGTATGTGCATAATGGTTAAAGAATGCTGGCTGTAAGGTCAAAAACCTGAGTTTATATTCCAGCTCAGATGTTTTCTGAATATGACCTTGTGCAAGTATTTCCCCTTTTTCTGCCTCAGTTTTGTCATCTGTAAAAAAAAAAAAAAGACAGTATCACCTTCCTTATAGCGTTGGTAAGATTATATGAGATCTAAAGTATGTGACACGAGGCTAGCTCATAGTATATACCCAATAGATATCCATTACAATTAATGACCTTTGATGGTTCATAAGAACCTCAGTAATGCAATACTGAGCCAGATTCATGGCCTACTCAGCATGGTATTTGTCTCTGATGCTGGCAGCAAGGGGCGTTTTGGGAGAGAAGAGAATGCTCTTTTTTGTTATTTCAAATGAATAAGGCTTTATCTGAAAATATCTTTAAGTTCTTTGACTACCTCTAAGAATAATGTATCACTCATGAATGTTATCTACATCATTTTTGACATATTTATATTGGCAACTGGTACTGATTTCTCTTACTTTTATCAAAATACTACTTTTAAAATGCAAAGAGATATCCCTTATTTTTTGTTTTTTAATTGAAGTATAGTTGACACTCCTTATTTCTTGTTTTCTAATTTTTTTAAGATTTTTTATGTATTTGAGAGAGAGAGAGAGAGAGAGAGAGAGAGAGAGAATGAGCGGGGGAGGGGCAGAAGGAGAGGGAGAAGCAGACTTTCCGCTGAGCAGGAAGCCTGATGCAGGGCTCCATCCCAGGATCCTGAGATCATGACCTGAGCTGAAATCAAGTCAGACGCCTAACCGACTGAGCCACCCAGGCACCTCCCTGTTTTCTATATTTTGTGAACAATTCTGTATTTATCTTATCCCTTAGTCTTGATTTCATAGTCTTGGTTCAGATTTTTTTCTATCAGCTTTAATTTCAGAGAATAAAAGCACCCTAAGCTTTTAGCAGTTGATTATCTAGTTTCTAATTTATCTAGTTCAATACATCATGGATATTTTAGAGTTCCTACTGCCAAAGTGCAAAATTGAAACATGCAAAATGTAAGATGGAGTTTCTGTTTTCAAAAAGCTTAGAGTCTTCTGGATATTCAGTCAATGAAAAAAAATTTTTTTTTTTTTAATTAATGACCTGCTATGACTGATGCAGCTATATCTAGAAAGTCAAAGCATTGGCTCTGGAGCCAAACTACTAGGGTTCAAATTCTGGTTGTGCCACTTAGAGGATGACCTTGGGCAAGTTGCTTAAGTTCTCTGTACTTCAGGTTTTTTATCTGTTAGCTGAGCTAACAGTATTACCTGGGGTTGTTGTAAGGATAAAGAAGTTGTTCCAAGTTAAGCACTTAGAACAGAGGCTGAGTGGCAAATAGTAAGCACTCAATAATTTGAGGTAGACACTAGAGCTGTTCACAAATATTCCTGTTCTCTCTTGCAGACATGTGGGATGCATACATAGTAGGATCACATTCCCCCCCTTTTTTAATTTATTTTTTATTTTTTTTAAAGATTTTATTTATTTCTTTATTTACTTGAGAGAGCGAGCGAGCACAAGCAGGGGGACAGGCAGAGGGATAGGGAGAAGCAGGCTCCCCGCTGAGCAGGGAGCCCGATGCGGGACTCGATCCCAGGACCCTGGGATCATGACCTGAGCCGAAGACAGACACTTAACCGACTGAGCCACCCAGGCGCCCCGCCCCTTTTTTTTAAGATTTATTTATTTGAGAGAGAGGCAGGAGAGAGGGGGACGGGGCCGGGGGAGAGGGAGAAGCAGGCTCCCTGCTGAATGGGGAGCCCAACACGGGGCTTGATCTCAGGATCCTGGGATCATGATCTGAGGGGAAGGCAGATGCTTAACTGACTGAGCCACCCAGGCGCCCCTTTTCTCCCCCTTTTAAGTTAGGCATGGGCCATGTGCCTGACTCTGGCCAATGAAAGGTGAGAAGTGACATGTGTCATTTCCGCATAGAACCTTAAAAATCAGTACATAATCAGGGCACCTGGGTGGCTTAGTCAGTTAAGTGTGGTTAAGTGTCTGACTCAGTCTCAGCTCAGGTCTTGATCTCAGGGTCATGAATTCAAGCCCCACGTTGGGCTCTGCTGTGTGTGGAGCCCACTTAAAATCAGTACATAATTTGCCAAGTTAATTTCCCTCTGCTGTGGTGATTAAACAAGCATGTGCTGAGATGGTGCCCCTGATACTAAGATGTGTAACTAAGTATCACGTATCTTGTGACTAAAATGAACAGAGCCTCTTGCTAATCTATAAGAGACCAGTAACTTGAATGAGCCAGACTTTATGTTGTGTTAAAGAAGTAAGACTTTGGGGTTGTTAGGGGCGCCTGGGTGGCTCAGTTGTTAAGCATCTGCCTTCGGCTCAGGTCATGATCCCAGGGTCCTGGGATCAAGCCCCACATCGGGCTCCCTGCTCAGCAGGAAGCCTGCTACTTCCTCTCCCACTCCCCCTGCTTGTGTTCCTGCTCTCGCTATCTCTCTGTCAAATAAATAAATAAATAAAATCTTAGGGAAAAAAAAAAAAGACTTTGGGGTTGTTTGTTAGTGCAGCTTAACCTAAGCTATCTTGACCAGTACACTATCATTCCGGGCACTGGGGATACATCAGTGAATCAAACTGACAAAATGCACGCCCTCGTGGAGTCTCTCAGAACTCGAATACAATATCCAAACTATTCTATGCAAACAAACTATTAAGAATCCAAAATGACTGGGGCACCTGGGTGGTTCAGTCGGTTAAGCGTCTGCCTTTGGCTCTGGTCATGATCCCAGGGCCCTGGGATGGAGCCCCGCATCGGGCTCCCTGCTCAGCAGGGAGTCTGCTTCTCCCTCTGCCTGCCGCTCCCCCTGCTCATGCTCTCTCTCTCTCTCTGACGTATAAAAAAATAAAATAATATAAAGATTAATAAAAAGAAACCAAAATGATGGATAAAAGATTACTACCTCTTTCTTCCTTCCACAGTGAGAGTTTTGAAAGGCTGCCAATGAACCAAAATAGAAAAAAACATGCTAGAGAAGAAAAGAAGCATCCATAATACGGTCTCATCTTACCTAACTCTCACTACCAAAATGCAGGACTCAGGTCAACAACACAGGAATCATCTCATACAAGCACAAAAGAAGCATGAAAAATACTGACCCTGAGCATTAGGTGAGAATTTACTCTCATCTCCCACTGCTATGTGATCAAGTGTCAAGTCTCCAGGGTCCCTCAACACTTGGAATAAGGAAAGAGGATCTCTCCCTCTGAGAGGTAAACTATATGATGTATCTGAACATCCGTTTATTCCTTTATTCATTCTTCCAATTGACAACTAGTTATTGACCATCTACTATGTGTCAGGCAATATGATGCACAGTGACCCAGGGATGTAAAGACAGACATGATCTCATGGAGCTTACATTTACTATGAGAGATACACAATAATAAGTCATTAAACAGATCAGTCTTATAATGCCAATACTGATAAGTGTTTTGAAGCCAACAGATGTGATGAGTGTGACACAGGAATGATACTTTAGATTGGGGGGTCATATGAGGCATCCCTGTGGAGGTGGTGCTGAATTTGGAAACATGACTGATAAAAAGGAATCAGCCCTCTGAAGATCTGGAGGAAGAGTGTTCCAGATAGGATGGCAAGTACAAAGGCCCTGAGGCAGGAAAGAAGAGCATAAAGAGCTCTGGGAAAAGTGGGAGAGAAGTCAGAGATAAAGGGGTTTTCATGGAGGCTCTTATAGGCAATAAGGAATTTGGAAGTTAATGGAGATTTTGATACAGAAGAGTGATATAACTTAATTTACAATTTATGTTTAAAAAGATCATCCCAACTGCTTGATGGAGGAATAAGTTTAGAGGCAATTTCAATAGTCTAGATAAGGGATTGAATAAGTGACATAAGTAAAAGGAGTAAGAAAGATCATGGCTGGATATATTTTGGATGAGGAGTGACGAGGTTCCGAACACACTCCCCCAAAATATAGCACCTTGGTATACTGAATATTTTGAGCTGAAAGAATTTGAGAAAACAGCAGATGCAGGAAACTCTGACCTTTCTCCACCCTGCTCCCTTGAAGCAGGTCCTAAGACCCCCATGGGAGAGGTGCCCTCCCTATACCCAAGCCAACGACAGTAAAAGGAATCCAAATGAACAGCCCTTGCTAGTTTTCCCTAGTTTATTATCCTTAGTCATACCCCCTTTTTAGTACTATCCCATTTTTCCATGACTCTCTATTCTTCATGAAGCCTAATATTAAACACAGAGATTTACCTGTTTCTTCAAGTCTTCATTTCCTTATAAAGGTTTCCATGTCATGTAAAATTTATATTAAATAAATTTGTAGGCTTTTTTCCTGTTAATCTGTCTTTGTCAGTTTCATTTTCAGACCCAGCCAGGGACCCTGAGAGGGTCAAGGGGAAACTTTTTCCTCCTCTACACAAATCAAGGGGTACACTGATTGTTGGATGTGGGGAGTGAGAAAATTAAGGCTGATGGAAGATGATGTTATTTCCTAAAGTAAGGAAAGCTAAGGAAAAGGAACAGATTTGGCAGTGAAGATCAGGAATTCTGTTTTTGGACATACTAAACTTGAGAAACCTACTGGGCGATTTTCAAGAAGAATAAATGAGATAATGTATTTAAAACACCTAGTATATAATCAGTGCTCAAAAAAAGTTATTTTCTTTCCAAATTTACTAAATCTCCTAAATTCAAGTGCCCTGATATGAAAAGAGAAGATAATATCTATATTACAGATTCATAGTGAGCCTTAATAGGCTTAATATGTGTGAATAAAGGTTATCAATAATAACATGTATGTAGCTCTTACCATGTGCCAAGTACTGTTTTAAGTGTGTTACATTTATTTTTTTTTTTTAAAGATTTTATTTATTTATTTGACAGAGAGACATAGTGAGAGAGGGAACACAAGCAGGGGGAGTGGGAGAGAGAGAAGCAGGCTTCCCGCGGAGCAGGGAGCCTGATGCGGGGCTCGATCCCAGGACCCTGGGATCATGACCTGAGCCGAAGGCAGACACTTAACGACTGAGCCACCCAGGCGCCCCAGTGTGTTACATTTATTAATGAATTTAATCCTCCCCAAAACTCTAAGGAAGGTGCTGTTATCTCCATTTTACAAAATGAGGAATGAAGGCACAGACTAGAAGGTAAATAACTGCACCAAGTCTACACAGGTAGAGAGCAAAAACTGAATAAAAATGTATTATTAAAAAATGTATTATTAAATGTCCAATGTATATTGCAGATAATAAATTTAGAAACAGAAGAAATGTTGAGTATTTAACAAATAGTTATTGACCATCTCATCTGTGCCAGGCAATGTTCTAGGAACCAGGGATACAGCAATAAACAAAACTGACTGAAAGTCCTGCCTCATGGTCTAGCCAAGAAAAAACTCAGAGAAAGAATGATGGGCTTAGGGGCACCTGGGTGGCTCAGATGGTTAAGCGTCTGCCTTCGGCTCGGGTCATGATCCCAGGGTCCTGGGATCGAGCCCCATGTCGGGCTCCTGGCTCGGTGGAGAGCCTGCTTCTTCCTCTCCCTCTGCCTCTCCCCCTGCTTGTGCTCTCTCTGTCTCTCTGTATCTCTGTGTCTCAAGTGAATAAATAAAATCTTAAAAAAAAAAAAAAAAAAAGAATGATGGGCTTAGCCAAAAACGTGTTGGCTCTGAATACAGCAGTGGGGAAAGCGGGGATCAGTTGGCAAACTCTTGCAGCCCCTTCAACACACAGCCTGTGACCTGTTTCTGTTCAAGCCAAGATGTTTTTACTTTTTTTTTTTTTTAAGTAAACCCTGCGCCTATTGTGGGGTTCAAACTCACAACCCCGAGATCAAGAATGACATTCTCCTGACTGAG
Source organism: Halichoerus grypus (assembly GCF_964656455.1). Classification (NCBI taxonomy): domain Eukaryota; kingdom Metazoa; phylum Chordata; class Mammalia; order Carnivora; family Phocidae; genus Halichoerus; species Halichoerus grypus. The sequence continues at coordinate 128,176,337 of NC_135717.1, forward strand.
CTAGCCAGGTGCCCCTGTTTTGACATGTTTTAAGAGGAGAGAGAGGAAGAGAGGAAGAGGAGGATTATAAATATGAGGATCTGAATAACCTTGAAGGAGGAGGACATGTTCACCATGAGCAACAGGCCAGGTTGTAAAAGGTGCCTTTGTTGCCTGTTCAGGAAGCCACATGGAGCCTGGGATGGCTGGAGAGCCCATACTCACTGGGAGGAGTAGTAAAAAGACAAGGACAAAGACCGGCAAGAGGTTAAGAGGTGAAGGCTGCTGGATTTGACAGATTTGTTTTTCTCTGTAGATGATGGGATGGCATTGAAGGAGAGTGAATTCCTAGGAAATTCACTTCTGTATAGTTGCTTCTCACACTTAAAAAATATGTGTTTAATCTTAGAAGAGTTTAAAGAAATGTTTTGATGCCCACAACAAGAGCAGAATTCTTCCAAAAGTGACTCTTAAAGAAAATGTCAGCCTTTTTATAAAAGCTCTGCCCAAGCAACCTTAGAAACTCTTTCTTTTAGGAGATGAACCATATCAAACACTTACAGAGATCTCTCAGTGCACTTTAAGCTCATCTTTGCTGGAAGGGAAATCTCATTTTTATTCAATGCAAGCTCTGGCCTAATTTTTTTGTTGCTGTTACCTTCATTTTTTTTCCTTAGGGGAGAGAATGGAATTTTATTTGTATATTTGCAAATTATATTCTGAAGTGTAACTGCAAAACGTGTCTCGAAATAAATAAGGAATCTGGTCGAACATGGAACCGGGAGGGCTGGGGCCCAGTATAAAGGACTGGTTTGCTTAGGGACTTTATTACCGTGACGGCTAGAACAAAGGCAGGATGGGAACCTGAACCGGCTGAAAGTTAAATAACAAGACAGACGTGTACAGTAAAATGAGAAAAACTTTGAGAATGGAAAAGGATGTCTAAAGAGTTGACCTTAGAAAGAGGAGAGCACCCTAAAAAAAAGGAGAGTAAACAGTTTATCTTTCAAGGAAGGAGGAACCGGTTCTAAAAAACAAAGCTGCCTGGCACTGAAATCATGTAATTGAAGTGACTGAGTTAGCATGGATAAGTGACTATATGACATATAACACAAGAAATCAGGAAAATTCTCCACAGAGAATTATTTTATAAAACCTCAGAAAAAGAGATTGTTAAGGCATTTGTACTCAGTCTGATTATATTTATTTCTCACTGAAACAATATTTTTAAAAAATGATTACCAATTTTTTTTAAAGATTTCTTTAATTATTGGGGGGGGGAAGGGGCAGAGAGAAAGAGTCTCAAGCAGACTATCTACTGAGTGGGGAGCGCAACTCGGGTCTCAGTCTCACAACCCTGAGATCATGACCTGAGCCGAAATCAAGAGTCTGATGCTTAACCGGCTGAGCCGCCCAGGCACCCCATCCTATTAATGTTATTGAAAATGGGTAATCATTGGGATGCCTGGGTGGCTCAGTCGGTTAAGCATCAGACTCTTGGTTTTGGCTCAGGTCACGGTCTCAGGGTTGTGAGATTGAGACCCGAGTTGGGCTCCTTGCTGGGCGTGGAGCCTCCTTAAGATTCTCTCTCTCCCTCTCCCTCTGTCCCTCCTCACCCTTCCCACTCCCCCGCACGCGTGCTCGCTCTCGCTTTCTCCCTCAATAAACAAACAACATTAATAGAAAACATTTCTATTCATTTGCTGTTGTAACATATTACCACATAATCTGTGGCATTAAGCAACACAAATTTATTCTCTTACAGTTCTGGAGGTCAGAAGTCCAAAATGGGTCTCACTGGGCTAAAATCAAGGTGTCAGGAGGAGTGCATTCCTTCTGGAGGCTCTAGGAGAAAACCTGTTTCCTTGCCTTTTCCAGCTTCTAGAGGCTGTCCACATTCCTTGGCTTCTGGCCCCTTCCACCTTCAGAACTAAGTCTTGTGCTGCAGCACTCTGCCTCCCTTTTCCACTTTGGAGGATTTTGTGATTACATTGGACCCACCCAGATAATCCAAAATAATCTCCCTCTTTTACTTATTTTGGCTTCTTTCTTTTCCTTTTTTGGGTTTCTTTATTTATTGGACACTTTGTTTTTTTTTAATCTCCCTGTTTTAAAATCAGCTGATTAGCAAGCAATCTTAATTGCATCTGCAACTTTAATTCCTCTTTGCCGTGTAATGTAACGTATTCACAGGTTCCAGGGATATCTTTGGGGGGCCGTTATTCTGCCTGCCACAACTATATTGTGCAAGATGGACATTTAATCTATCAACAGTGCTGAAATCTTAGATTTGTTCAGCACCTTTACACAGTCTTCTATATGCCCGAAAGGTAAATTTTGTACATAAAGAAGTCCAAATGAATTGGTACACCTTTTGGGAGGATTTTTGGCTTGAAGGCCTAGGAAACTTTACACACTTTTCATATTCTGACAGCTCAAAAAGAAAGATATATAACAACCATTGGAATAAATATACTGTGTCTTGTCGGGGAGAGTAACAATATCGTAAAATTATTACATTTTGTCAAAACAATAAATGTTTACACCGCAGACAGTAGAAAAAGCTAAGCATGTAATGTTTTAAAAGCATTTGATAAAGGAAATTAACTGTTTTAAATTTTATTTCAAGAGAATGAAAATAGTGGTAGTGAGGAAAAAGGCAGTTTGCTTCCAACTCTTACTCTAAAACAAAAAACATAAAACAAAACAAAAAAAAACCCCACAAATAAATTTGCGTAGTGATATTAGCTGACAGAGGTATTTTAAGGAGAAAAAATAAAAGCACTTTTTTCACTAAATTGTATCCTTTTCTTACAGATGTGTTCCAAGCAAGCTATGCTTCTCTGGGCAAAACAGCCCCACCAAGTCTTGTCAACTTCTCCTTTGGGAGATGCAGAGACTGGGGGGAGGGGCGGGGGAGACGGGGGATGAGGCTAGACACCTGTCCCTAGTGGAAAAAGGAACACACCTGGAGAGCAACTCAGACAAAGGGAGCCAAGGGGGAAAAAACAGTAATTGGAGAGGAGACTGCTTCCAATCTGTTGCTGGGTTTATAAGGTAAATCTATTCCTGGAGGAAAGGCATACAGCAGCCGCACACTAAAAACTGGGACAAGGCGTGTCTATGCCAAACTGTATCTTCTTCAAGAAGTTTTGAAGCCCAGTTTGGATCAAGTGACCTGCCTGAGATTGCCAGGTGTCCTGTGCACATCTCATTCATTCATTCATTCATTCACTCACTTATTCATATTGAGCACCTAACAAGCTCTAAGCACTGTTGATAAAAAAGTAAACAAGGCGTAATAGTACTTAGCACAGTGCATTTATTTGCATTGGTTTTGGCTTTTTCTCTCCCACAGCAGCTTCTAGGAAGGGGCCCTATTTCATTTTTGCATCCTCAGTGCCTAGAACAAGTGCCTGGAACAGGTTAGGTGCTTAATGAACGAAAAAATGACTTTAAAGCATACTTTTCATAGGGGGCTATGTTCTCAAACCTGTAGCCCTATTTAGGGGGGACAAGGGATGACCGGCACACATGACGAGAACGGGCAAGGCATCTTTAATCGGAGTACACACAGCAATCCACAGTTTTCCTGTGGCTTCTAGTCCTCAAGTAAGTTAAAGTACGGGAGTCCAGGGAGGGATGGGGAAGGTCTGCCGCCTCCTCCCTCTTCCCTAATGCGGAGGGCTGGAATTGGGGGACCCACGAAGGGAGTTCTCGCGAGCCCGCCTGTCCGCCCGCGCTCCTCACCAGGTCAATGGCCACGACGTCCCGCAGCGCCACGGCTCGCCGTATGGACTTGGGCGGGTTCTCGGTCAGGTAGATGAGCCGATCGCTGAGCACCACGTACTTGAAGGTGTGCTTCTCCGAGTCGGACACCACGATGCACGGCTCGTAGGCGCGGACGGCGTCGTAGACCTCGGGCGGCAGCTGCCTCCGCAGGAACGCGTCCAAACGGCTATTCGTGTGCGCAGGGAAGCCAGACCCTGCGGGGCCGGCCATGCGCGGCGCCCGCGCCCGGAGCGAGTGCCGGGAGTGGGGTGGCGGACGCCTCTGCCCGGCCCCGCCTCCGCGCCGCCTGCCGTGGAACCCGCGCGCGCCACAAAGCCGCCCGCCCCGCCGCCACCACCTTCCCCGGGCGCAGGGAGCAGGGCCCCCAACTTCGGTGCCGGTCCAACGATGGACGGGGCCAGAGGCTGGTCTTTCGGTAAATCATCATCAAGCATCCCATGGGCTGCGGGGCGGATATTTAGGGGCTCTCTTCGTCCTCTGCTCACAGCAGCCCCAACACCCCCGCCCGCCTCAGCTATTGAGGACCATGCCATTTCTAACAGACGGTATTGATGAGGGAATCCACAATTTCAAACTGGTTTTCTGTTAGAAACGAGATGAAATTTACCCATTTATTTTTTTTTAAGATTTTTATTTATTCATTTGAGACACAGAGATACAAAGAGAGAGAGAGCATGAGCAGGGGGAGAGGCAGAGGGAGAGGCAGAAGAAGGTTCCCCGCCGAGCCAGGAGCCCGACGTGGGGCTCAATCCCAGGACCCTGGGATCATGACCTGAGCTGAAGACAGACGCTTAACCATCCGAGCCACCCAGGCGCCCCTACCCATTTATTTTTAACTAGTCAGAACAACCCTAGAATCCTACGAAGACCAATCGCACAGATTTAGCATTTGATTGTAACATTGCCTGATACAGTCCTCTAGTTATTCATGAGTATGAACGTAGATCTTTTCTCTCCAACTAATTGAAAGCGCTCTCTCTGAAGGAAATCTTATAAATTGATTTGGCACGCCCAAGCCTAAAGGGTATGCTTGTCTTCCCAAGGTGCAGGACAAAACCCTGTAGACCGTCAGAGCTCAATCTGTGTAGGATAAATGAATGGGGGAGGCCCGCATCTTGAAACGTTGAAGAACAGAGGTGGAGGAACGCTAATTGTGCACCCTTGAAGCGTCATGACAGTGAAAGTACTGCTTCGTTTTTTACAGATCAGGAGTCACTTATTATAAATTAAGTTAGAGAGATGAGACAGGCATAGAAACTTGCCTCTAATAACCCTAGGTAACAACTTCCATTTTAATTTCAAACTCTAGAGAAGTCATTCTCTCTCCCTGCCCATTCACCCAAAGTAATGGTACACATTTGTGTGTATTTTTGCTCCAGCTACCCACAACTCAGAATCAAATTGTATATTCTTTATTGCAGTTCATATTCTCCTCCTCATATTTTGCTGTTGTATATTGTATGCTATAAACAATTTCAGATCTTATGGGGAAAGTATAAACAAAATACATAAACAGATATTGTAGACTGAATCACTGCAAAAAGGAACTGAGGAGAAATGTTCGGGTGGCTCACCACTTCTGAGGAACTCAATAGCAGCAAAGAAAAACAGTATTTCTTTTATTGGAGAGATTGTATTTAGTGACTAAGGAGAGAAGTGCCACCTGCTGACAAAATCTTAAACGACCTAGCATTCCAAGTTTTCTTAGAATCTGATCAGACATCTGTCTGATTCTTCATAACTTCATAGGTGGATAAGAAGGGGGCCCCAGAGGCATGACTGTTTCCTCTAAAATAAAGACTATCCAGGGGCGCCTGCCCTGCATCGGGCTCCCTGCTCAGCCGGAAGCCTGCTTCTCCCTCTCCCACTCCCCCTGCTTGTGTTCCCTCTCTCGCTGTGTCTCTCTCTGTCAAATAAATAAATAAAATCTTAAAAAAAAAAAAAAAAGACTATCCCCTATCGAAACCACTCTACACAGTTTGTTGCCTCAAACCAACAGAAGGCAAAGGCCTTTTACCTTTGCCAAAGAGCTGCCTCACAGGAGCCGTTCGGAGGCAAATGACTACATCCGAAGTGAAATGTGAAGCCCAAGCAAGGGAAAAGACGTCATTCCAAGCTGCTATTTAGTGTCCGTCAGGCTTTTGCTCCATACTTGGGCCTAACAGATACAGAATAACTGCAGCAGGACTAGAAAAGACAGTATACCTGACCCATCTGCCAAGAAACCCATCATAAATGAGCTTGGTGACAAGGCTCTAGACTTGACAAACATTAAGATGAAGCCCGTGCAGAAGGGAATTTGACAAAAGTAGTGGTGGTTAAGGTGACCTCAGCTAAACTTTCAAGTTTGTGGCACACAGAAAAGGCAGCGTCATGGTTTTCAGGCACTGAGTGTTCTACACTGTTGCCAAGGTAACAACAAAGTGAAGTTCAGATCGCAGGAAAGGACCTTAATAGAGGGGATAGATCACTGGATTTGGAGTCAGGAGACCTGGATTACAGCACAAACCCTGTTGTTCGGTATCTGTGGGATTTCTGGAAAGTCTCTTAACCTTTTTGGACTTCAGTGTTTCATCATCCGTAAAATGAAACTACCAATACTTGCCTGGCCAACCAATGAGTTGGTATGAGGATCAAATGCAATGAATTATGAATTCTAAAAGCACTATAGACGCGTATTAATAATTTGTATTTCCTTATCTTTTGGTAAGCTTTATGTGGATAATTGACATAAATACATCCGAGATAGGCAATTACTCTTTATCTTCTAAGTCCATCTAAACTCAAGAAGCATTTAGTACAATTCCTGTGCAATAAAGCACTTAATAGATGTTTCTTGATAAAACTATCAAAAGTAATGGAACGGGGCGCCTGGGTGGCTCAGTCGTTAAGCGTCTGCCTTCGGCTCAGGTCATGATCCCAGGGTCCTGGGGTCGAGCCCCGCATCAGGCTCCCTGCTCAGCGGGAAGCCTGCTTCTCCCTCTCCCACTCCCTCTGCTTGTGTTCCCTCTGTCACTATGTCTCTCTCTGTCAAATAAATAAATAAAATCTTAAAAAAAAAAAAAAGTAATGGAACATTACTTACCCAGAACTAATCCCTAAGGCACTTTCCTTAACCAGAAGAACTTTCACCAGAAAGTAGCCTTAGGTTGAGGGATGGTCAATTCAATTAGTTTAAAAGGGCAGTAGTTATGAGCATAGGACTGTAGAGCCAGATGACCTGGGTTCAAATTTCAGCTCTCACATTCAGGAGCTAAATGATCTTGGACGAGTTAATTTCTTAGTGCCTTAATTTTCCCATCTGTGAAATGGGGTAATAGTACCAACTCCATAGGGTTATTATGAGGATTAACAATGTTCTGAAGTACTTTATGACAGGTACCTGAAACAGAGTAAATACTATTTAAGGGTTTTAAAAATAAATTGAACAACTGTGTGATTTCCTGGAGTATATATGGGCATTTGGTTCCCCATATACAAAGTAATACCAAATTCTTCTCTGTTGGATGCTAGCCTAACTTTTTAAACTTTAGATTAAAGCTCAAGGCAAAAATCGAATCTACATATATACACACAGACAAAAAAATGGCATTTTTAAGTTGTGATTTTGGTGGATAAGTGATCAGGGAGCCATAGGTCATAAGAACCCTGTAAGGATTTCAAACTAGAAATATTCTTCAATCCCAGGATCCCAAGTGTTCCCATCTCCCAATTTGAAACTAAAGACAGACAATGCACATAGAAAGAAACTTGCAATCTGTAGTAGGTAAATAGAACCTGAATTTTTAAAGGTGTCTGATTTAGGAATCTCTTGGTGTTTCTATTCAATATCAGTGGATACTGACCATTTAAAAGACTATTAACAGTTAGCAATCAACTGACATGGAGGAGAGATGTCATTATAATGAAGCCTAAAGGACTGTACAGTGTTTTGGACTAAAAATAAAAATTTTTTCCTTTGGGGCGCCTGGGTGGCTCAGTCGTTGGGCGTCTGCCTTCGGCTCGGGTCATGATCCCAGGGGCCTGGGATTGAGCCCCGCATCGGGCTCCCTGCTCCGCGGGAAGCCTGCTTCTCCCTCTCCCACTCCCCCTGCTTGTGTTCCCTCTCTCGCTGTGTCTCTCTCTGTCAAATAAATAAATAAAATATTTTTAAAAAAAATTTTTTTTTCCCTTTACTAAATAATGCTTCAGTCCTCTAGTCTGCCTCAGGCTTCCTGCCTCACACCCACTTCCTCTAAGAAAAAACAATGATTGGACTAGGACCAGTAAAGACAGCTTACCTGACCTATTTTCCAACTTCTTTCTCTGCCAGGAAACCCATCTTGAATGAATGAGCTTTTGGTGACAATGGCACTGGGCTTAACAAGCATTGAGATGAAGCATATGAAGAAGAGAAGTTGACACAGAACTCAGGGGTTAGCAGCTCACAACTGTATTATTTTTGATTCAATTCAATGCATCTCACAAATATTTACTGAGAAATCACTATCCATAAACAGAATCAAGATAAGATTTATTTTCAGTCTTCAAGAATTGAGTCATAGGTAAGACAACCACACAAATTTAATACAAAACAAAAACATATTAGGATATATTCATGACATAAAAGAGGTTTAAAAAAAGCAACATCAAAGAAATGATTAAACAAACCTGGTTGAAGAAATCTGGAAAATGCTCATAAGGGACATAGCATTCAATAAATGCTCAAAGAGTGAATGAAACTATTTCTTTTTTCCTTTTATTAGAGTCAGTTTTTTTTTTTAATGTTTTTCTGCTTATGAAAATACTACATGGTCACTGTGGAGGATTTTTTTTTTTTTTGCCTTTTTATTTTTTTATTTTTTACTTTTTAAAAAATTTAAATTCAATTAACATATAGTGTATTATTAGTTTCAGAGGTAGAGTTCAGTGATTCACCAGTCTTATATAATACCCAGTGCTCATTACATCACATTGTGGAGGATTTTTTAAAATCCAAAAATGTACAAGTATGAAAAAAAAATCATCTGCAATCTCAGCTGGTTTGAATCTCAGCTCTGCTACTTTCAGTTTCCTTATCTATAAAATAGGGTTAATGATAATACCTACCTCATAGAGTTGTTGTGAGGATTAATTTAGGAACACTTAAAGCTGTTTCTGGCATATAATAAATGCTCCAAAATGTTGGCAATTAATACGTAAAAACATTGCTATGTGCAAGTATACATGCTTTAAATTAAAATAATGACAATGTTATTTATCAACTTTTTAAAAAAGATTTTATTTATTTGACAGAGAGAGAGAGAGAGCACAAGCAGGGGGAGCAGCAGGCAGATGGAGCGGGAGAAGCACGGACTCCATTCCAGGACCCTGGGATCATGATCTGAGCCGAAGGCAGACACTTAACCAACTGAGCCACCCAGGCGTCCCTATTAACATTTTCATATTATTTTATGTTAGTCTGCGATGAGAAAGCCAGACTATAAAGTGGTCAAATTTAATCACCCTTTCTGGTCCTCTTCAGTTGGATTCCACCTAGTGCTTCTTTGTTTCCAAATAATGTAAGTTTTCAAAATTGAAAGATTTTTATAATCCTAGGTATTTTAATTACCATAAAGGGCCAATGTCGCTAGATAAACTATAGATAAGCTGTAGATACTAGGTAAATGGAACATACATAGACTGAATATATTAAAGATTTTGGAGCCACTCAGACTAGGATTAATATTGGGTCTTGATAGTCCATAGTTGAGGGACATAGGTAATGTAAGAATCAATGCACGCAATTATCTACTTACTGAGTTTTAACTACAGGCTGGCACTGTCCTATGTGCTAGACTCCAGAGATACACTGAAATAGGACAGGAATCCTTGCCTGACATTTTAAAATTACAGACGTGATGCAAAAGTGATGGAAAATATTGTATATATGAAATACATAGTGTAGTGTCTTGCACATGGTGGGTCACTAAACAAATGTAGCTGCTAAATTGTTACAGTACTTTTATTCTACTTTTTTTCCGAATTTCCCCTCCCAAGTTTTGTTTGTTCCTCACTATAGTTTGAGTGACTGCAACCAAGTCTGTATTCAGTAGTGAATAAGCAACAATGAAACCTAATTGAGCACTTATTGTGTGCAAACATATATTATCCCAGTCCTCACAAGAACCCTTTGAGGTCAGTACTGTTGTTGTTCCCATTTTACAAATGAGTAAACTGAAATACAGCTAGATTATGTAAAGTGCCCGAAACTGAGGTCAAGTGTGGGAGGGGAAAGAGGGTGGGTTGGGGCGGGAATTCAAATATAGACAACTTGAGCCAATACTGCCTCTGAATAAACAAAGTAACAGTACCAGAGAAGTAACCTACAAGAACTCCCTGAGAATGCTCTCCTTTTCATGAATGATAATATATTAGTACGTTTAAAGTGAAGTTTAAGAATTTTCAGCGCTCCTGAGAGGATAGTCACCCTCCCGGACCCTAAACACGTGGGACCATAGAAGTGCAATTAAATCACACGTGGTTTGGACTACGTCATCTGGATCTCAGGAGTTCGATACTCTAACCTACCAACTACCTAATGAAGCCTTTATGGAACATTCTAAGCACACCCGACCGGCGGCTAGGATCCACGCGAGACTCAGCGGCGTGGGAGGGACTCGCGCCGGACGCCCCATCCCGGCATGCACCACAGGCCTCGGCGAGCGTCCGGAAGCGCCCCCCTGCCCGTTGCATGTCGGGAGTTGTAGGCTCCCGGCCCGGGCCCGCGGGCTGCCGTCCGCACTCTCCATGAGGCTGCTGGTGCTGGCCCGCGCGGCGCCGACGCGGGGAGCGCGCTTCGCGCTGACTCAGCGGCGACGGAGGCGGCGGCGTTAGCCGGCCCCTCGCGCTCTTTCCCTTCCTGGGGCGCCGACCCCGCCCGCCTGCTTGCTAGCTTGCCGGCCGGGCGCCACGCAAGAGAAGGCGCCAGGGGACGCGGAGCGGCGCGCGGCCCCGGCCAGCTCGGTCTCCGGCGTTAGCGCTGCGGCCGTGGCGGAGGACGACGGCGACAAGGACGAGGGCCGCTCTCTCCGCTCCCTGCGTGCGGCGCCGCTCCGCTCCGCTGACCAGCCCTCGGGAGTGCAGGCGGGGAGGCGGGATGGACTGATAGGGAAGGTGACTCGGAGCTCGGGGGCGGCGGGACTCGGACCCCGTGGGTCCGTGCGAGGCTGCGGGGAAGTTAGCGGGGAGGACTGGCCCGGGAAGCCCCCCCCCGTTGGGGAGGGGTGCGGGCCGGGGGCCCTCCATGGCGGTGGCGCCCCGATGCTGGGCGGACTGGGTGGGGGTGGGTACGAGCTGCGGCCGTCGCCGCGGAGCGCGTCCCGAGTGCGTGGCCGCCCGTTGCTGGGTGTTTCATCACCCGAATTGCCACGAGGCTTCCTTTAGGGGAGGGACGGCGAGGGGGTGAGGAAGGGGCAAGGGCGGCCAAGGAGGGTTGGCATCGTCTGTGGCCCCTAATGTCGTGGAAGTGACCAGGCTCATTTGTAATAGCAGCGTGTCCCACTAGTTTCAACTGCGGAGACCTCAGACTTGCTTTGCTCCCCGCCCCCCACCCCGCCCCAGGACAAAAAGGAGAAAAGTGTTATTTCTGTGTAGTAATTGCCAGCACAGACACGCCATTTCTTCTCGTCCCTTCTTCACAGTTCTGCAGGAGTAGACAAGCGTGATGTTTCCCAGTAACCAAAAGAAACGAGTACTTTTTGAAAGTACTAATTAGTTGTTACTGGGGGAAGTTACGTTTTATTAAAGCGACTTGTCAGCGTGGTGTTAAAAGACTGGAAAGATTCAGTCTTGGTCTTTGAACAGTCTTTAGTAGGTGTGGAGGAATTTCCCCAGATTGTTTGATCTATTTAATGGCTACCAAAGAAAAGTTCGGGCTTAATATTTTAAGTATGTTGCTTGCCTTTTCCCAAAACATTTACTAGACGCATAATTGAAGTGTTTATCGCATTGTAACAAATGTTTAAGCCTGCACGTCTATGCCACGTTAGAACATTGTGTTCATGCACAACCTTTAACTGAGGAACTGTTACCTTTTCTGCACAGGTGGTAACTTTTCAGTTGTTTGCACACATGTAGCTAATTCACCGTTTCATAGTTGTGTTCCACTGCATATTGATTATTATACAGGTTCCTTCTCTATGGGGGATTTTTTTCTGTACTGACAACTGTAGCAAGTTTATGTTTCCTTAGGTTATTTATTGGCCAGGTTTTTAAAGACCAGTGCTGTTTTGCTTGATAGAATTAAAGTGACTTGACCAAGCTTAAGCAGTTTTCCCTAAATTCAAAGAATCTCTTTAGGACTTTTTTTTTTTTTTTAAGATTTATTTATTTGACAGAGAGAGCACAAGCAGGGGGAGTGGGAGAGGGAGAAGCAGGCTCCCTGCTGAGAAGGGAGCAGGGATAGATAGATCCTAGGACCTTGGCTTGGGATCATGACCTGAGCCTAAGGCAGCCGGTTAACCGACTGAGCCACCCAGGTGCCCCTATAGGACTTTTTTTTTTTTTTTTAAAGATTTTATTTATTTATTCATGAGAGACAGAAACAGAGGGAGAAGCAGGCTCCCAAGGAGCAGGAAGCCCGATGCAGGACTCGATCCCAGGACCCTGGGATCATGACCTGAGCCGAAGGCAGACGCTTAACCATCTGAGCCACCCAGGCGCCCCCCTATAGGACTTTTTTTAAAGATTTTATTTATTTATTTGACAGAGCACAAGCAGGGGGAGCAGCAGGCAGAGGGAGAAGCAGGCTCCTTGCTGAGCAGGGAGCCTGATGCAGGGCTCCATCCCAGGACCATCCATGGGATCATGACCTGAGCTGAAGGCAGCCGCTTAACCGATTGAGCCACCCAGGCGCCCCCTCATAGGACTGATTAATCTGGGATTCACAGAAACTCAAATTTTCTTTTTTGTGTTGCATTTTTCCAGGGAATCATTAAATTTTCTTGTCATTTTTGGCAGGGATAGGGGAGGAAAACCACTGCCTTTTTTTGTGTTTTCATCTGTTCAAATGTCCGTTTATTAGTATGAGATGATAAATCAAGACTGCTCCAAGTAGTTCTCATTTCCCATGTGACTAGCTCTGAATTATAAATAATCTGTTGAGGGCCCACTATGTGCCAGGCATCCTTTACATACCTTATCTCACTGAAGTCTTTGCAACTTTATGAGGTAGACCCTCTCTTTCCCACTTCATAGAGAGGGCTCTCTCTCACATTTCCTAGTTGTCCATATGGCCCCAGTTTGAAAATGACTAGATTGGAGTACAAACCCAGGTATTTCCAAACCCAAAGCCTATGTTCTGCTATGTCCTAGAGACATAATGAGGAATATTTAAGACGGTCCTTTCCGTTTAAGATTATAATGCGAGAACACTGGTAAGCAGGCAGTGACACGTTAGCACTCATGTGGGGCATTTAATCCAGTTTGGTAGAATTGGACAATAGGGGTCAAAGAAGTGTTCTTGAAAGAGGTGACCTCTAGGCTGAATTTTGAAGGACAGGCAAGGGTTAACCAAGTAACAAGAAAAGAGCAGTGAGTGCAAAGATGAAAGGCAGAATACCGCCGGCCTTGCAGGGTTGGGGTGCAGAATAGTGAGGAGTCATTCAAGAGTTTGCATCTTAACCCTGAGGGCAGTGGATCCTGCCTTGCTGTAGTCTGAACGTTTGATAGTAATCATAAGAGAAAGGGCTGAGCTTTTCTGAAGGGCTCTCAGCACATAACCTGACTTAACTTGTTTCAGGCAGGCCCAGGGGAAGACAGAAAAGCATGTTGTAGTTGGGGTCCTCTAGCCTGGGTCAGATACTGGCCTCACTGTTTCAAAAAGGCTGTGCGCCCCCACCCCCTGCCTTTAGTTTCTTGGCTTCTTTAGGCTCTGATCTTCTCTTTGGTTTATGATAATTAACCCCCCCCCCCCGAAAAAAAACCCTATAGCCTTTTGATGGAAATAGTAGGCATGGTCTCCCTACCTCATAGGTATTGAGAGAATAAATGTGATTTTCACATCATTTAGAATTTGTTCCTTGTTCTCTCAGTTACACATTCTATCAAAAACCAGGTTGCCTTTTGGGGCTTAATCATGTTCTTATTTGAGAATGTTAGACCCTGTACTGTGAAAAAGTGCATTGCTTTCCAAAGACTAAAAAAAATGTTCTTAAATAAGAGTAGTCAGTATTAAGTTCTGGTTTATCAATTTTTATAGCTACTATTAAAAAATGTTTTTGAAATACATTTCTAAAATTGTCCAGAGAGTCTGTTGTTTAAAAGTTAAATGACTGGTTTTTCACTCTTCTACTCCTTCCTCTTTCATTTGACTTACCTTGAAGTACTTGATAGACACTCCAGTAAGGATATTGAACTCCAAGGTTACTATTTAATCAGCCATTCTAAGTTGTTTTTTTTCCTAAAGGTCTGTGATATTGGTAAATGGAAGTAGGCAAATTAGTATAATAAGATAATCTAGATTTGTCATATTTTAATATAGTTGCAGAGTTGCATTTTTAAGTACTGGGGATGATTACACTGCATAAATGAGATGCTTCTATTTAAAGTAGAAAAGAATTACTTTGTATACTTGATGATCTTGAAGAATAAGAAAATTTGAGAACATTAATTGCATATGTTAGATTTTTAGAAATTACACATTTGTGGGGTATTTAGTAGGCCTATTCTTCTGAGACTTAAGTTCCTTTAGTTGTAATTTTGGGTAGTTTCAAAAGAAGTTCTTTCAACATTTACACTTATTTGCATAATGTCATCCACTTGTTACGATATTCTGAATAAGCATCAGTTTTGTATCAAGTATTGTTTTCTTTGATCTTTTTTTGTGTGTGTGCAGATGTTTGTGGATTCTTCTGTGGGATCAGAGGGCACGCCTATTGTAATCAGAAAACTCCAAGAATAGCAGCAGGGATGGATGAACAGGCTCTTTTAGGGCTAAATCCAAATGCTGATTCAGACTTCAGACAAAGGGTAAGTTAACTTAATCATTTTTTAAAGATTGTTACCACAGATTTGCATTAGAGGACTTGAATTTAAAAACAAAATACATTTGATGGTAAAGGTTTCATTTGAGTAGAAATGAAGAGAGACAAATTTGAGGTACTTGAATATATTCTGAATACAGAAATGGTGAGCATTGTGATTGATGTTCTTTTTAGTTGGCTCAGCAAAGGTATTAAAATCTCATGTGATTCAAGGCAGCTCTTTATGTCACATCAGTCATTATTTCTAATTATTTAGAAGTTGCAGTGCAAAGGATTGCTCGAGGAACTTTCCATAGTGGCAGACATGCATATTTTATCTTTATATTTCCTGGCTTGGTCTGGACAAGTTGTTTAACCTTCATGTTAGTGATATTTAGCATCCTTGTTACTTAGTCCAGGCAGACATGTAAATTAGAGGTTATGATATGCCATGTCTTAGGTTACATAAAATGATTAGATAACAAGGAATCCATTATGAGGTGCTGGGATATTTGAGCAAATATAAACAATTAAACACAATGTAGGCTATACCTGTAATCATGGCTATAGCTGAACGATAAAAGAAGAATTTAAAGAATAAGCCTATAATTAAGTTTTTTTAAAGATGTGGGTGTTTTGAAATACAGGGTAAGTGGAAGGAGAACCATTTTCTCTTTCTACTTCTCATAGCAAAGGATATTTTTTATAAATGAGCTAAATGAGGGTAACAGTCTCACTAAATATTATTGCAGTTTTTGTTGTCCTTTTAAGGAGAATTTTTTTTTTAAGATTTTATTTATTTTTGCGAGAGAGAGATTGCACGGGAGTGAGTGCATATGAGCCGGGGGTGGGGAAGCAGACTCCCTGCTGAGCAGGGAGCCTGATGCAGGACTCGATCCCAGAACCCTGGGATCATGACCTGAGCGAAGGTAGATGCTTAACCTAACCGACTGAGCCACCCAGGTGCCCAAATTTTACTTAAAAATTTTTTTTAAGTAAAAAAAAATCTCAAGTAGTTTCTCACATGGTTCCATGCCTCTGCTGTTACATAAGTAACCAACCATCCACATAAAGGTAAATAACAAGAATTGAGATTTAAATAATCTGGCTAGTTACAAGATACCTAACAAACTAGTTAGGACATCAAAAGACATTTAAAATCCATGTTTTCTGGGTGTAGACAAATTTCTTTATGTAGGAGTTTAAGCTACCTACCTTCAAAGCCTTAGTCACATAGTTGAAGTATCATAGATTTTTTTTTTTTTTTTTTAAAGATTTTATTTACTTATTTGACAGAGGGAGACACAGAGAGAGAGGGAACATAAGCAGGGGGAGTGGGAGATGGAGAAGCAGGCTTCCCTCGGAGCAGGGAGCCCGATGCGGGGCTCGATCCCAGGACCCTGGGATCATGACCTGAGCCGAAGGCAGACGCTTAACGACTGAGCCACCCAGGTGCCCCTGAAGTATCATAGATTTTTACCTTGGTATTGCATGGCTATAACCTTTTACTATTTGTTTAATTATTAAATAGCCTTTTCTGTTGTTTCTTTAATGATCCTTTATGGAAATCATTTGTTTTTTATTAAATACCACTATCCAACAGATTTTTTAAATGTGCAATGATCTTTTTCAGAAAAGTAAATCCAATGCATTGTTAGTGGTCTTAATATAAAATTATGCTTTTTATCAATAAAAACGAGTTCTATCAGTTACAGGTTTATGTCAAGCATCCAAATTCAGGCTTAATTTGATATCCCATTAAGCCAACCTGAGTAACAGAATTAATTAGGATAAAAAGGAATCTTAAGGAAAGTGAATTCTGATAGTTCTGATGTTGGAAATCAAGAGTAGTGGAACACTAAATCATTTTGATCATAACTGTCTGCCAACTCCAATTCTCAGTTGTCTGGCTATAGTTCATTTTTTTTACAGGGACAGTAGCTAAAGTGACTCTATTGCCACTTAGAGGCAATAGAGCGTTAGAGAAAAGGTATGAAATAGAGGAAAAGGTGATAAAAGCTTTGACTTGTTCATAATTGCCACAAAATTTCACTTAAAAATGCTAGTAAATGGGGCATCTGGGTAGCTCAGTCGGTTGAACTTCCGACTCTTGGTTTCGGCTCAGGTCATGATTACAGGTTGAGGGATCGAGCCCCGCATTGGGGCTGCATGCTCAGCTGAGAGTCTACTTGAGATTATCTCTATTCTCTCCCTCTGCTCCTCCACCCACGCTCTCTCTCTCTCAAATAAATAAATCCTTTAAAAAAATGAAAATGCTAAAAATGCATGCATTCAGAATGCAAAGACTTTAAAACCTGAAAACTCTCAGGTTATTTTCACTTTTTTAATGGAATCAATGTCTTTGGCTTAAAACTTGCTATTATTTAAAGAAAACGGTATGTCAGTGATAATTCTAGCAGCTGAATCCCCCCCTTCTTTTTTTGGTAAGTGAAATATTAGGTGGTAATGCAGCATACATGATTGACTTCCACCTTGCCCTTAAATGGGACACTAAATGTTCCTAAAAGAAACCCCAGGTTTCATGGAATATTGTTAGACAACAACTGGGTTGTCGCCTGTGTTCTTCTGTTCTTAATTTCCAAAGATAACCATTATTTATATTTAACATAGTATTTGGTGATCTTCATCTACTTATCTTCATTTACTTGGTTCTTTATCAGTGGGAGCAGCCAGTGAGACCACATATGAAAACCCATTCCCTCATTCATACAACTGTAATAGAGCTTTTTTGCTTTTTTGCTTTAAAGGAAAAAATTTTACATCTTGACTTTGTGTGTATAGGCAGACATATATAAGTCTATTTTTTATATATATAGTATATGTATACACAACTAAAACAATTTACACAAAATAATAGTTATTTTTATTATGTGCAGTGCACTCTGATATTCTGTCATTTTTTGATTGCTGATCAAGACCTATAAAATTGATTTCAGGGGTGCCTGTGTGGCTCAGTCAGTTCAGCATCTGCCTTTGGCTCAGGTTGTGATCCTGGAGTCCCGGAATCGAGTCCCGTGTCGGGCTTCCTGCTGGGGCAGGGAGTCGACTTCTACCTCTGACCCTCCCCCTTCTTGTGCTTTGTCTCTCTCACTTTCACATAAATAAATAAAATTGTAAAAAATATGTATATATATTAAAAAATATTAAAATTGATTTCATCACCAGTGGGGCACAAACCACAGTTTAAAAAAATATTTACTAATTAAAATTAGGTTACTCTAGGGCGCTTGGGTGGCTCAGTCGGTTAAGTGTCTAACTCTCAATTTCAGCTCAGGTCATGATCTCAGGGTTGTGAGATAGAGCCCTCCATTGGGCTCTGTGCTGGGAGTGGAGCCTGCTTGGGATTCCTTCTTCTGCCCTCTGCCCTTTCCCACCCCCCCCTTAAAAAAATTAGGTTCCTCTAATGCTTAATGTTCCTTCTACTTCATTTTAAAGTTTGATCAGTACATCAATTGCTTTAAAATTATCTAGCACTGTTTGTGTGTAATTTTCTTGACTGAAATACTTCTCACAGGTTATTAGGATTACTATTTGTCCATTGTCATATGTGACATCTGCATCTGTCATTGAAGCCAGTTGCAACATGCTAATGGAAAAGAGTGGCAGAAATCATTCCCATTTTCCCAACAATCTGGTAAAGAGCACATGGACTTGGTGCTGCATCCATTCTAGAGTATACTTACTCTTTTTTTTTTTTTTTAAGATTTGATTTATTTATTTGATAGCACAGCAGGGGGAGCGGCAGGCAGAGGGAGAGGGAGAAGCAGGCCCCCCGTGGAGCAGGGAGCCTAATTCGGGGCTCGATCCCAGGACCCCAGGATCATGACCTGAGCTGAAGGCAGACGCTTAACCAACTGAGCCACCCAGGCGCCCCTAGAGTATACTTACTTTTATAACAATGCCCTGAATTCATGAAATGAGAAACATTTCCTAAAGGTTTTCAATTATTCATACTTTTCCAAAATTCATATCATGCAGTTGGACTCTAATTTTGGTTTGGGTTTGTTTTTTTTTAAAGATTTTATTTTTAGTTTTATTATTTTTATTTTTAATTAATTATTATTATTTTTTAAGTTTATTTGACAGACACAGCAAGAGAGGGAAAACAAGCAGGGGAAGTGGGAGAGGGAGAAGCAGGCTTCCTGCAGAGCAGGGAGCCTGACGGGGCTTGATCCCAGGACCCCGGGACCATGACCCGCGCTGAAGGCAGACACCTAACAACTGAGCCACCCAGGGGCCCCAATTAATTAATTTTTTAAAGTAGGCTCCACGTCCAGTAGAGAGCCCAACATGGGACTTGAACACAACCCTGAGATCAAGACTTAAGCTGAAATCAGGAGTTGGACGCTTAACTGAGCCATCCAAGCACCCCTGTTTTTTGTTTTTTAAGATTTTTAAAATTTTTAAGTAATCCTGTACACCCTCTTGATCTCGAACCTGAGATCAAGAGTCGCACCCTCCACCAACTGAGCTAGCTAGGCGCCCCATGGACTCTAATTTTATAATCACCTCTTTAATAGTATTTTGTTATTAAATAGGAAAAATGCCCTTTATATACTATTTTATTATTGCATATGCCTCAGTAGCATAGCACTTGACAAAGTACTTGTGTATTTTTTCTCATAATACTCATAATTACCCATTGAGGTCTGCAGGACATTTTTGTGTTGTCTCCTTTGGTGTAAGGAAATAGATTTGAGTATCTAACTGATGGAATTTGTTTTTTACTTAACCTTTTTTCTAGGAACGATAAGTTGCACTTACTCAGAAGCCAGAATTCAGTGTTTTAGCTATTTTTCTTCAGGTTGACTGATTTGTTATTGGTTTGCTACTCCTAGAATATTTTAATACCAGTTGGGCACTGAGATTGACTATTCTAAATGCATTTACGGCTTTGCAATCTTACAGGCCCTGGCGTATTTTGAGCAGTTAAAGATTTCCCCAGATGCCTGGCAAGTGTGTGCAGAAGCTCTAGCCCAGAGGACATACAGGTAATTATAAAACAAAATTTGCATGACTTAGAGGAATTTAAATTTCTGTGGGACCTGTATTTGGAAAATGTTTTCATAAGAACATTTATGGCTTGTGTTTTGGAAAAACATTCAGTGTAGAAATGAGAAAAATAGTAAACTAGTAATTTGGCCATTCCAGGATTAACTTTTCAGTAAAACTAGACTTTACCTTAGGCTGTGTACCTGACAGCAGATCCCAGCGGGAATACAGTACAATAAAAACTTCTTCTGATGGGAAGTGATAGTTGGTTTTCTAAAAAGTTGGGAAAGTCAGTAATCATGAATTGTATATATTTTATGTTTTTATTTTAATTTAAAGTATATAAGCATTCAGTTGCCAGTTTTTTTTATATTGGACCAAGGTCTTTCCTTTATGTATATTCCACGAGCATTCACTTCATCATTCTTAAATTGATCACACCCATGATCCATCCTCTACAATTTCCACTTTGGGTCTCTGTGGATTGAGGAACAATTAGTGCAAATTCCTAGACTTTTATAGTTATTTTCTTCCACCTCTCCAAGTCTTCTGGTTATCTAGCTCACGTCAAATATGCATAAGGTTTTTCCCTTTTTAAAAAATTTATTTATTTTTTAAAAATTTTATTTATTTATTTGACACAGGGAGAGAGAGAGCGAGAGCAGGAACACAAGCAAGGGGAGTGGGAGAGGGAGAAGCAGGCTTCCCCGCTGAGCAGGGAGTCCGATGCGGGACTCGATCCCAGGACCCTGGGACCATGACCTGAGCCGAAGGCAAACGCTTAACGACTGAGCCACCCAGGCGCCCCTAAAAATTTTTTTTATTTTAATTCCAGTTAGTTAACATCCAGTGTTACATTAGTTCCAGGTGTATAATACAGTGATTCAACCATCATCCTGTGCTCATCACAACAAGTGCACTCCTAATCCCCATCATGTACTTAACCCATCCCCCCACCCACCTCCCCTCTGGTAACCATCAGTTTGTACTCTGCGGTTAAGAGTCTGTTTCTTGATTTGTCTCCCACTCTCTCATTTTTTTCCCTTTGCTCATTTGTTTTGTTTCTTAAATTCCACATACGAGTGAAATCATAGGGTGTCTTTTTCTGACTGACTTACTTCACTTAGCATTATACACTCTAGCTCCATCCATGTCATTGCGGATGTCAGGATTTCACTTTTTATGGCTGAATAATATTCCATTGTATATATATACCACATCTTTAGCCATTTATCAGTTGATGGACACTTGGGCTGCTTCTGTATCTTGGCTATTATAAATAATGCTGCTATAAACATAAGGGTGCATGTATCCCTTTGAATTAGTGTTCTGAGGTTTTTCTTTTTTATAATATGACTTTCTATGAAGTCTTTCTAAAGCATTCAACTTAATTTTTACAAAAATAGGCACTCTAACATTCATTTCATTAGTTTATTATTTTTAAAGGTTTTCTTTATTTGACAGGGAGAGAGAGCACAGGTAGGGGGAGCAGTAGGGAGAAGGAGAAGCAGGCTCCCCGCTGAGCAGGGAGTCTGATGTGGGGCTCAATCCCAGGACCCTGATATCGTGACCTGAGCCGAAGGCAGCTGTTTAATGGACTGAGCCACCCAGGCGCCCCTCATTTCATTAGTTTATATAGTAGTTAATGAAGTTATTTAAAAAAGACCTACAACTGACATAGTAAGGCTTAGGGGAAACACAGCTGACTAATAATAAACAACTCGCTGGTGGGAATAGACGCTCATGGGTATTAGTGATGGCTTCTAGCTGGCATCCTCAGCGTGCTGTGGCTATCATACTTGCCACCTTTTACAGTCAGAATCAAGTGCTCCACCTTAGTGAGAGTTAATTTTGAGAACATATATGCCTGGGAGTATATAAGATCTGGCTTTTTTTTTTTTTTTTTAGATCTGGCTTTTAATTAAAGGATTCCTACAGTTTATTTTTGAGTGGAAAATATAAGTCTTGTATAGTTCATTAAGGCTTCAATGTCATCTATGTTAAGAATAGGAACCCTAGGGCGCCTGGGTGGCTCAGTTGTTAAGCGTCTGCCTTAGGCTCAGGTCATGATCCCAGGGTCCTGGGATCGAGTCCCACATCGGGCTCCCTGCTCGGCAGGAAGCCTGCTTCTCCCTCTCCCACTCCCCCTGCTTGTGTTCCCTCTCTCACTGTGTCTCTCTCTCTGTCAAATATATAAAATCTTTAAAAAAAAAAAAGAATAGGAACCCTAAGTTCTTGGAAGAGGTGCTAATTAAACCTAACTTAAAACTTTTAAAGATTAAATTTCATCTTCTTATGTGCGAAATTATTTTATTTAGTTAATTCATGTATTCTAAGTTTAGATATTGTCTCGTCTTATATTGACCAGTTAGCTTTATATATGAAAAATTTCTTCCATGACTAAGCCTTGCCCAAGCCAACTGTCTTCGATGAACAGATTGTTGTTTACTAAAGAGATTTTGTCAGAGATTGTAGCTGGCTCACTGCAACTCTGCATCACCCCTGTAGAGACCTTGAGAGTAGATAATTGTTAGATATGATTTTTGCTCCCTTCTTATAAGGGCAGTGTATTTATAACTTGGTTTTCTGTATAAATTTTGAGGCTGAACTACTAGTCTGAGTGACCCTGCTCATTTTGGATTTGGCTGCAATGAAACTGTGTAGGATTGGATTTTAGGTATGATTTCATTTACCATCACTGATTTGACTCAGTCTCTGGCTGTGTGACCATTTGTCATTTTACACCTAACCTTTCTGTTATAAAGTGTAGGAGTGGTTTCAGTAATCCTAATATCTAGAATTTAGGGAAATTCCTTCTGTTTGCCAAGCAGTATACTTAAGGTGCATCTCAATTTTTTTTCATTTTTTTGCTTGTCAGATTTAATGGACCTATTGAGCGTGGAGTAATATTTAAGTTCTAAACAGTATAATAAATGAGATCGATAAATATAAAGTAAACCAGAGGTCTTGTTTGAGAAACTTTTCAACTGTGATTCACCTAGTACTTTACTTTTGATTTGTTTTCTCTAAATTACATTCTGCTTATCTGATTTTCTTTTCTTTTTCAGTGATGATCACATAAAGTTTTTCTGCTTTCAAGTACTAGAACATCAAGTTAAATACAAGTAAGGCTTTTCTCACTGTTTTGACTCTGAAATTTATGGGGAGAGGTCATTTTTAAATTAGTTTTTCTCTCTTTGGGAAAATCATAATACAAGCTGTAAATTGAGAGTGTATGAGACACATCCAGTTTATAGATGTGTTTTTGATTTATCCCAAAGTGTTGTAAAAATACTGAGTTAATTGGTTACATAAAAAAATCCAGACATTTCACAGAAAAAATTCATTTCTAGCTTCTCTGGAAAAATTTGAAGATCTAGCAACACCAGACCTGTTTGTACATGCCAACTCTGTTAGAGGTTAGTGGCAGCATGGCCACTCAGATTTAGAGCCCCTGCCTTACATGAGCAGAAGCGGTGAATCACTGCTCAGAGGACCCTTCGTTTGCCTGTTGATTTATTCTGTAAGCCACAGACCTCAAAATGTAGACGCATTTCCATTTGAGAAATTCCACAGCTGTCATTTTGTTTTACCATGAACTGGACCACAAATCAAACTAAGATCAATGACACTACCTGCCAGGCCCACCCCTACCTTTTCTTTAAAGCCATGATGAGAAGCATTATTGATTTATTTTAGGAAATTTTAAGTAATTGAGTGATACACAAATTTTCCCTTTCAAAAATATGAGGCTGTTACTTTTTAAACCACAGACACCAAATATAGCTGTTATTATTTTTCTTCTCTATTTTGAACAGATACTCAGAACTAACTACTGTTCAACAACAACTAATTAGGGAGACGCTCATATCTTGGCTTCAAGCTCAGGTAAAATAGTAATTTCACTCAGTACCTTAAATTACCAGATAATTAAATTTTTAGTTTTGCAAGAGTTTAGAACTTTACCTCAAAAATGTTGATCACTTATCCTCCCTTTGATCCCGTAGCTTTTTTAGAAAGTGCTGATTTCAAAAATCTTGGGTATATGAAAACTTACCAATAATTTTTTTTTAAAGATTTTTTTTTTTTTAATTTATTTGACATAGAGACAGAGAGAGAGGGAACACAAGCAGGGGGAGTAGGAGAGGGAGAAGCAGGCTTCCAGCTGAGCAGGGAGCCCGATGCGGGGCTCGATCCCAGGACGCTGGGGTCATGACCTGAGCCGAAGGCAGACGCTTAACCGTCTGAGCCACCAAGGCGCCCTACCAATAATTTAAAATTATATCAATAACTGAAACTTTCATGCTTTCCATGACACATTGTTGAAACCTTGGTTTTAAGGTGGGGTTGTTGGTGGTGGTGGTGTTTGTTTGTTTGTTTTTAACTACTTGACAAAAACAGATTTTTGTTCACTCCTAAAGGTGAACCCTCCTGGACAGCCTCTTCACAAAGAGCCCTTTACAAGAGAGCTATTAGAGTTCTTTATTCACATTTTGTTCTTTTTTGTTAATTTTAATCTTAACATATAAAGTGGTTATGTAGCTAGAATTTTTATTTTCCTTAAAGGGCAAACAAGAAAAACAATTTAACTAGTAGAACCAATTTAACTAGTAGAACCAAAAACTAGTAGAATTCTGCACGTGAAACTTTTCTTTAAAAGTGTGAGAATAAGAAATAAACATAGCACATTTGTTTGTTTCCCATCTGGGTAATCAGTTAAATACTTTGGTAATTTTCCCGCATATTTGTTGCACAGCTAATCTAGACCATGTTGAGGCTTGGTGAGTTTTTGCCTATTGATGGTAAATAGGAAAACAGTGTGTTTGAGACTTTCCAACTTACATTTAATTCATGGACAATTTCTCTTTGTCAGATGCTGAATCCCCAACCAGAGAAGACCTTTATACGAAATAAAGCAGCCCAAGTCTTCGCCTTGCTTTTTGTTACAGAATATCTCACTAGGTGGCCCAAGTTTTTTTTTGACATTCTCTCAGTAGTGGACCTAAATCCAAGGGGAGTAGATCTGTACCTCCGAATCCTCATGGCTATTGATTCAGAGTTGGTGGATCGTGATGTGGTGCATACATCAGAGGCAAGTAACTTCCCATTAATTGTTAGTTTTTAATGTAGATTTTGTAGGAGATGATGGGCACATAATAAAAAGAATAGGAAGTCTTTCTTTGGAGACAGATTTTCTGTTCTTTCTGGCTTTTTTTTAAGTTTATTTTTTTTAGTAATCTCTATACCCAGCATGAGGCTCTTACTTACAACCCCAAGATTAAGAGTCGCATGCTCTTCCAACTGAGCCAGCCAGGCACCCTCAAATTTTCTTAATAATTCTAAGTTCAGGGGCACCTGGGAGGCTCAGTCGATTAAGCATCTGCCTTCGACTCAGGTCATGATCCCAGGGTCCTGGGATTGAGCCCTGCGTCGGGCTTTCTGCTCAGCAGGGAGCCTGCTTCTTCCTCTGCCTGCGGCTCTGCCTGCTTGTGCATGCTCTCTCTCTCTCTCCCTCTCTCTCTCTGTCAAGTAAAATCTTAAAAAAAGAAAGAATTCTAAATTCACCCAACTTACCTTTTTTTTTTTTTTAAGCAGGCTCCACACCCATTGTGAGGCTTGAACTCATGACCCTGAGATCAAGAGTCACATGTTCTACCAACTGAGCCAGCCACACGCCTCTAAATTCACCCAACATTTTGAATTTTGTTCTACAAAGGAGCTTGAACTGGGCTTCTTTTTCCCCAAGTGTATGTTGAAATTAGAGTGTTACTTTAGATTTTTTTTAACTATGAAAGCACTTTCTCCAATAAAATACACAAAGTGGTTCTGTTTTATGAATTTCTGGAGAAATGTGGTCTGTATTTACTACTGCTATATAGTTCCTGAGTGAGCAGGAATCATTGCTTATGAATCTGCTAGTTTCTTCTGTATTCTCAGTCATAAAGCCCATCACCTTAGTCTTTCTCTATTCATTATCCGATGTAACTTTCTCTGTATTCTTAACACAATACAAGTTGCTTGATTTGAAAAAGAAAAAAGAAAAGATAAAAAAAGAAATTGCTTGATTCAAATGTGTATAATAATTTAAGGTCATTATATGTCAGACATACTTATTACTTTAAAGGTTATCATCATGCATTTAAATTATTACCATTCCTGGGGTGCCTGGCTGGCTTGTTGGTTAAGCGTTGAACTCTTGATTTCAGCTCAGGTCATGATTTCAGGGTCATGAGATCGAGCCCTGTGTTGGGCTCTGCTCTAGGTGTGGAGCCTGCTTAAGAGTCTCTCTCAGGGTGCCTGGGTGGCTCGGTCAGTTAAGCATCTGCCTTTAGCTCAGGTCATGATCCCAGAGTCCTGGGATCAAGCCCTGTGTCGGGCTCCCTGCTCAGGGGGTAGTCTGTTTCTCCCTCTGCTCCTCCCTCCGCTTACATACACTCTCTCTTTCTCTCCCTCAAATAAATAAAATCTTTTTTTTTAAGATTTTCTTTCTCTCTTCCTCTCGCTCTCAAAAAAAAAAATAAAAAATTTATTGCCGTTCTTGGGGCACCCAGCTGGCCCAGTCAGTGGAGCATGTGACTCTTGATCTCAGGGTTGTGAGTTTGAGCCCCATGTTGGGTATAGAGATTACTTAAAATCTTTTTTAAAAATCAAAAAAATAAAAAAATAAATTATTGCCATTGTTGCAGAATTTATAGAGATATTGATTCACTGTGTTGTACACCTGAAACTAATGTAACATCTTGTGTCAATGAAAAAAAATTTTCTTTTAATTAAAAACAATTTACATTCTCTTAAGTAGTTTAAATATCATGTTTGCATAATATTGAGAAGTACCTTTTATCATATGCTTTAGATTTCTAAGTAATGCTTATTTATAGTTTGTGTTTAGTAAGAAATTAAATCTGCTCTGAGGAATACAACGGAAAAAGGAAATTAAAAGAATCACAGGATATGATTTTAGAGTTGATAAGTAGGAAATAGTGGCAGGGAATGTGTTAACAAGTCTAGAAGTTTAATTGTGAGGAAATTACTGTGTGCAACTAGCCAGATGTCAAAAATTAGTTTGTGTGATAATCTACTTTGCA
Organism: Halichoerus grypus; assembly: GCF_964656455.1. Classification (NCBI taxonomy): domain Eukaryota; kingdom Metazoa; phylum Chordata; class Mammalia; order Carnivora; family Phocidae; genus Halichoerus; species Halichoerus grypus. Next base: position 128,203,188 of record NC_135717.1, read on the forward strand.
CATAAGGTGTTTTGTTTTTTAGGAGGCCCGTAGGAATACTCTAATAAAAGATACCATGAGGGAGCAGTGCATTCCAAACTTGGTGGAATCATGGTACCAAATTTTACAAAATTACCAGTATACTAATTCAGAAGTGACATGTCAGTGCCTTGAAGTAGTTGGGGCTTATGTCTCTTGGATAGACTTATCCCTTATAGCCAATGATAGGTAAGTATACCTATACTTTAAAGATAGAAACCTACAAAATACAGTATATAAAACTCATGAGTTTGAAAACATTGTAACAATTTTTTCCTCCTATTGCCAGGTTTATAAATATGCTGCTAGGTCATATGTCAATAGAAGTTCTGCGGGAAGAAGCATGTGACTGTTTATTTGAAATTGTAAATAAAGGAATGGATCCTGTTGATAAAATGAAACTAGTAGAGTCTTTGTGTCAAGTGTTACAGTCTGCTGGGTTTTTCAGCATTGACCAGGTCAGTAAATTTATGTATGAAGTAGAACAAAGTAGGAGAGGTACTAATTTAAATATGCTTTCTTTTTCTTTCTCTTTTCTGTTTTTTTGTTTCTTTTTTTTAGTATGGTAAACTCTCCTTGAGTATAAGGAAACATTGTATCCAGAAAGCCATGATGTTATCTGTAGCATTGGCCTGGACAGTAGCTTATACCCATTCTTAAGGTGAAGATCTAGGGTAGTACCTGCGGTTGTGCATTTCTAACGAACTTCGAGTTGATGCTCATACTACTGGTCTGTACTTTCAGTGGCAAGGAACTGTACTATATACATGGCAGTGCATTTTGATCAAAACTAGATTTAGTTGTAAATGTTACATTTTCACCATACTTTTGAATTGTTACTCATTTGAGCTGTTGGAGTTTAGCCCCAACAGAGTGAAGACTCTGAGTGTGGGAAGTAATTTAGAAACAGAATTGGAAGATTTTTATTTTACCTGTGACAGTGATAAAAAAATTACTAAGAAATATTTGTTTTGCTGTTCTGTGAGTAATACAGCTCTAGAATTGTCCTTGCTGACAGAAGAATAGTAGCGTTTTCTCACGTTGCTAATAATTGTCTCATTTAGTCTGTGGTAAAAGACCTAAAATGACGAAGGTAACATCTCTTTCTATAGGAGAACATCATAAGGGTAATTGATGAAAACAATCTGAAGTTTGAGTTCTGACTCTTTAACACTGGTATGACCTTAGGCAGGTAGTTGTAACAGCAGTTCTCTCTCTTGCAGCATAGTTAAGGCTCAAATTGTTATAAATTGTTACACATACTGTATTATGACATTAACTATTACAGCATATTTACTAACTTGAGCAGTTTAGAAGGAAGGTTTTGAAACCACAGATCTCTTTTTTTAAGCTTTTATAAACTTGGCAATATCTATAGGTCTATAACCATTAAAAAGAGTTGCTTGAAAGAGTACAAGTGGTTAATAATAGTAGAGTTAAAATTCCAGAATTTTTCAGTCAAGATGGTAGAATGGGTAAATGTCTGTTAGTTTATAATTGGCACTTGATTCATACTAAAGTTTAGAGTTGTTCTTCTTACTCTTATGTGGGTGGGTTTTTTTGTTTGTTGTTTTTTATGTGGGTGGTTTTAAATTGAGGTCTCTTGATTGCTTAATAGGAAGAAGATGTTGACTTTCTAGCCAGATTTTCTAAGCTGGTAAATGGAATGGGACAGTCATTGATAGTTAGTTGGACTAAATTAATTAAGAATGGGGATATCAAGAATGCGCAAGAGGCACTACAAGCTATTGAAACAAAAGTGGCGCTGATGCTGCAGCTACTAATTCATGAGGATGATGACATCTCTTCTAACATTATTGGATTCTGTTACGATTATCTTCATATTTTGAAACAGGTAAGTCCTTGTTTTAATCTTTTTGCCCAGTAGATATATAGACGAGCCATAGAGAATTGGAAAATACAGGAAAAATGAAAAGAAGAAAATACCCATAATTCTATTAGCTAACAAAATTTCCCCCACCCTCAACTCAACTTCTTAGCCAGAAAATGGGAATAGCCAGGTTCTAAAATTCACTAGACTTTAACAAGCTTCGAATTAGCTACAGGTTTAGGTTATTTTTTCATTTTGAATCTGTGTTTGTTTTTATTTATTTTTTCTTTCCTTTCCTTTTCTTTCCTTTTCCTTTTTTATTAAGTAGGCTCCACACCCAGCATGGAGCCCAGCGCAGGCCAAGGCTCACGACCCAGAGATCAAGACCTGAGCTGAGATCAAGAGTTGGACACTTACCGACTGAGCCACCCAGGCGCCCCTGTGTTTGTTTTAAATATAGTAGAAATTTTGTTAAACATTGTTCATTATTTTAATTACATATACATCATTTCGTATAAACAGTTTTTTACAATTAAAAAATTTCTCTTAGTTGCTTCCAGTAAGAACTTAAAATGTAGATGGTAGCAGTCTCCATATTATGACTGGTAACCTTTTAAAAATTAGTAATTTCCCATTATATCATTAGATGAGAAAACCATTCCTATTTTACTTACATTTGATTAGTTAAATCAAGTCAAGCTTAAAATATTAGCTTCTATGTTATTGTTATAAATGTAACACACGTCTATTTACATACCTTAAGAAATTTTAGGTAATGGGAAAGATATGAAGAAAGTTAAAATGACTCCTGGTAATCCCACTGTGTATCTCTTAACAGACCTCTAGCTTTTTTTGCCTTGTTTGAAAACAAGGGAAGGGTGCCTGGATGGCTCAGTCGGTTAAGCATCTATCTTCAGCTCAGGTCATGATCCCAAGCTCTGCTTGGTGGGGAGTCTGCTTCTCCCTCTCCTTCTGCCTGCCGCTCATGCTCGCTCGCTCTCTCTCTCTCTCAGAAAAAAAAATAAATGTTTAAAAACAAAACAAAACAATGGGCGCCTGGGTGGCTCAGTTGGTTAAGCGACTGCCTTCGGCTCAGGTCATGATCCTGGAGTCCCGGGATCGAGTCCCGCATCGGGCTCCCTGCTCAGCAGGGAGTCTGCTTCTCCCTCTGACCCTCCCCCCTCTCATGTGCTCTCTCTCCTCTCATCCTCTCTCAAATAAATAAAATCTTTAAAAAAAAATAAAAAATAAAAAATAAAATAATAAAATAAAAACAAAACAAAACAAGGGAAGACCATACTTTACTGTCTTACAAACTTCTTTGGTGAATATATTATAAATATCCTTAAAGTTGAAATTCATCTACATGTCAAGTTATTTAGTAGAAATGAAATTGCTAGGTCTTAGGTGCATTTGAAATATAGAAAGGTACTGCCAAACCTTCCTCCACAGAAGTCGTGTGCATGTTTTAAAAGATCTTCATTGGGCGCCTGGGTGGCTCAGTCGTTAGGCGTCTGCCTTCGGCTCGGGTCATGATCTCAGGGTCCTGGGATCGAGCCCCGCATCAGGTTCCCTGCTCGATGGGAAGCCTGCTTCTCCGTCTCCCACTCCCCCTGCTTGTGTTCCCTCTCTCGCTGTGTCTCTCTCTGTCAAATAAATAAAATCTTTAAAAATAAAAGATCTTCATTGATTAGAAAAATATTTTGAGGGGCGCCTAGGTGGCTCACATAGTTAAGAGTCTGCCTTGGGCTCACGTCATGATCCTGGGGTCTCGGGATTGAGCCCTCTGTCAGGCTCTCTGCTCAGCGGAGAGTCTGCTTCTCCCTCTCCTTCTCCCACCCCCTACCCCGCTCGTGCTCCCTCTCAAATACATAAAATCTTAGAAAAGAAAAATATTTTGATAAGCGAGTATAACTTTAGGAAAACTAATAAATTATTGCTTACTTTTTAACAGCTTCCAGTGCTCTCGGATCAGCAAAAAGCTAATGTAGAGGTAATTGACTTCTTTTTGCCTGTAAACTGATATCAGAATCTGTATCTGCAGTCTGTCTCTTGAAATACAGCTTAATTTCAAAGTATATCAAGTTAGAGGAAACTGACAAAAGACATTTTATTCTTAATTTTAGGCAATCATGTTGGCCGTTATGAAAAAACTGACTTATGATGAAGAATATAACTTTGAAAATGAGGTAAGAATTTTACATTAGGGAGAAATCAGTTTTAATTCATTATTTACTTACCTCAAGTTAACATTTTAAGTTTTGATTATTTTAGAGTCCTTTAAAACAAAGAAGTATTTTAACAATCACTCTTGTTTATCATTGACCTCAGCCTTAGGTGAAATTAATAGAAGCTTCATAAGCCTTCATAATACCTTCAAAAAATACCTTTTTGGTATTTTGTCACTTTTTAAAACACTTTGTAGCATTGAACTTTGTAAAATATTGACAGTATCATTGGTGATCATATCTCTGTATTTAATAAGAGTGATGAGTTGAGGCCAGGTCAGTGGACCTCAGATCGTAAGTGTCTGTGGAAGAGTGGGAATGGGTCACTTAACTCTCTGGACTTGTTGCATTTATAAGTCTTGTCTAGGGTTGCCAGTGAGTCAGTTTACCCTCAAGCACAAGGATCATCAGGTGCTTTCTATCAACTCAAGCATCGCTTATACTGTTTTGCAATGTGCTAAGTGTTCAGTTGCCCACCTGAGGCATTCAAAAACTTTGGACTGTAAAAAGATAATGGTGATGATAACCAATGCATTATGCACTTACAAAGAGCCAGGCTTGTTATATATATCTTCATTCATAGGGTATTACAAGAAACGAGGAGTATGAATAAGGTGGTGAAGTTTTCATAAAGCCCAACGTGAACCCATTCTGGCTCTAGATTCTTGTCCTTAACCTCCTCCCTATACTGTTTCTGGCTCTAGGCTTTTTGAGATGTAGGGCTGAGTTCATAAATGCTTATTTGTGGGCAGTAGAGGAAAGGCTACTAAACATAGTAAGTTTTTCTGTGTAAATAAATGTCAATGAAAAAAGCGCGTATTAACTTTAGAAATGCAGAAAACTATATGAAAACTAACCATTTACATGAATTTTAAGATCTTTTAAATTTTAAAGTAAGAATTTTAAAATATATCTTAGGGTGAAGATGAAGCCATGTTTGTAGAATATAGAAAACAACTGAAGTTATTGTTGGACAGGCTTGCTCAAGTTTCACCAGAGTTACTGCTGGCTTCTGTGCGCAGAGTTTTTAGTTCTACACTGCAGTAAGTTTGTTACTGTTTTTGTAACGAATCTGCCTCTTTCCTTTTCTCTGTGTTGATGTTCTACAATAAATGAATCACATAATTTACTAATCTTTGTTACTTATTAAGATCTTATATGTATCTCTGAAGCAATGCATTGTCTCCATTTATCTTTTTTTTAATTCCAGTATAGTTAACATACAGTGTTATGTTAGTTTCAGATGTACATTATAGTGATTCAGCAATTCTATACAATGTTGATTGCTCATCATGATAAGTGTACTCTTAATCCCCCTCATCTATTTCAGTCATCCCACCCCCCCACTCACCTCCCCTATGGTAACCATCTGTTCTCTATTGTTAAGAGTCTGTTTTTTGGTTTTTCTCTCTCTTTTTCCTCTTGGTTCATTTGTTCTGTTTCTTAAATTCCACATGTGAGTGAAATCATAGGGTATTTGTTTCTCTGACTGGCTTATTTCCCTTAGCATAATACACTATAGCTCCATCCATATCATTGTCATCTCCATTTATCATGATCCTTGTGGGGAAACACTGCTCTTTGGAATGTAAACAATGAAATGGATCACATCAGTTATTTCTACTTTTGTGGTGTAAATTTTGTTGCCTGTTAAAATTAATAATTGCTATGACTTTTTTTTTTTTTTAAGATTTTATTTATTTGACAGAGAGAGACACAGTGAGAGAGGGAACACAAGCAGGGGGAGTGGGAGAGGGAGAAGCAGGCTTCCCGCCGAGCAGGGAGCCCGATGCGGGGCTAAATCCCAGGACCCTGGGACCATGACCTGAGCCGAGGGCAGACGCTTAACAACTGAGCCACCCAGGAGCCCCAATAATTGCTATGATTTAATAATTAAAGAGGCTTTTGTTGGTGTTATATAAAATGTTTATATTCAGATCTCACATACTCTCTTTTGGTAGGAATTGGCAGACTACACGTTTTATGGAAGTTGAAGTAGCAATAAGATTGCTGTATATGTTGGCAGAAGCTCTTCCAGTATCTCATGGTGCTCACTTCTCAGGTGATGTTTCAAAAGCTAGTGCTTTGCAGGATATGATGCGAACTGTAAGTATACTAAAGATAATTTATTTTGAACATAATTTTCTGTTTTCACTATAAGCTAGTGGGAGTTCCTTAATTTAGCATCTGTTAATAGTGGGGCATTTTGATGTTACAATGAATAAGGACAGATTTCTTAACTTTTTCCTGCCCAGTTGGTAACATCAGGAGTTAGTTCCTATCAGCATACATCTGTGACATTGGAGTTCTTTGAAACTGTTGTTAGATATGAAAAATTTTTCACAGTTGAACCTCAACACATTCCATGTGTACTAGTAAGTATCCATTTATTCTCCGTTTCTGGGGGGGGGGCGGATTTCCATGTATTTCAGCTAATGAGCAGATAGGATTCTGTCTTTATAACTTTTCCCAGAGCCAGAAGCTCTCAGAAACTCTTGAATATACTGAAACCAACCCCTCCTCTATTTTTTTAAAATGGACAGTTTCTGGCTTAATCAGTCATCTAAAACAAGTCCTCAGGGGCCTGTTGGTGTCCTTAAGGATTACTTATTTTATATACCTGGCTCCTGCCATTCAGGAGCTAAGAAGTAAAATTTGATGTGAACAAAAATACATTGTGACAATACCAATAAAAATTTTAAGTAAGTGCAGAAATAGTTGAGTGACTCTGTTTCTTTAGATGGCTTTCTTAGATCATAGAGGTCTGCGGCATTCTAGTGCAAAAGTACGGAGCAGAACTGCTTACCTGTTTTCCAGATTTGTCAAATCTCTGAAGTAAGTACTAAATGTCAACTGTTCTGTTTACTTTTTGTTTTTAAGATTAAATGAGACCTATAAATTATTTTCTAAAAGCCTGTGGTAGATTTGGGTTTTGTTCTAAGGCTTTTTATTAGGTTTTCTTTTTTGGTATCATGTTATGACTTCTTTTACTGTTCATTAGCCAGGTTCATCACTGCAAAATGATTTGTTTGCATACTTTTATATGTAATACCTGTCATCATTAATGACATTAATTATTTATTTAACAGTTTTATTGCTGTGGATTACTCTATGGCTTCTTTGAAATTCTAAAGAATATATTTCTTGTAAATAAATTTTTTGACCTTTCTGTTTTGTATTGTTTTTACTAGTACCATTTTCTTGGCATGAAAACTACTTGTTCTTAGGTATATAAGGTTGTAATTTTTTAAAATCCTAGCTTGTCTTAATGATTACATCTGACTAGGTTAGAATTGAACCTTTTTTTAGTTCCATCCTTTTTAAAAGGGAATTTGGTATTTTGAGCACAATGGTTTACATAATTGTGATTTTCCTTTTTTGCCTTTATTCAGTAAACAAATGAATCCTTTTATTGAGGATATTCTGAATAGAATACAAGATTTACTAGAGCTTTCTCCACCTGTAAGTATCTATCTTTCCAAATTACAGATTTTCCCCAAGTATCATTGATGCCACACATACCTTTAGCCTTTAATGCTAATGTCTTGTGGGCAGTTTTCTTAATGGTGGATGGTGGTGGCAGGGATGAGGGGTTGTATACAAGGATTAGTTAGTTCTGTTTACCAAAATTCTGTTGCGATTAGCAAACAAAGCATAGTAATAGAATTAATAAAAATGGAGGGGCGCCTGGGTGGCACAGTCGGTTAAGTGTTTTTCTGCTTGGGTCATAATCTCAGGTTTGTGGAATCGAGCCCCCCATCGGGCTCTTCACTCAGCGCAGAGTTTGCTTGAGTTTCTCTCTCCCTCTCCCTCTGTCCCCCCCCCAAATAAATAAATAAATCTTAAAAAAATAAAAAAATGGAAAGGAGTTGACTGATAAATTTGGCAGAGTGAGATATGGTCTGCTCTCTCTGTTAAATGCTGAAGTAGTTTATGGAGAAGGAAAAATTCAATTTCTAAATTATTTCCTGTGTAGTATAAGATCATATTAGCCATTCTAAGTGCTACCATTAGATTGACTTTTGGGGGGTAATTTAAGGCTTTGGGTAAAGGTTAAATGCTGGTTGATAATTTTGGTATTCATTTCACAAGAAATATTTAAGTTGAGATACTTTGTAACGATGTTTTAACTTCTACATGTTTTTGTATACTGACATTGACTCGTTTTTTTCATTTTGATAGAATTGCTACTAGAGCAGCCACTTGAGAAATGTTAAACATAAAAATACTTTTATTCTTTTAAGTAAATATTAGTATTTAGAGTAGAGTGGTTACATAATTTCACTGCATGAAAGATTACTAATGAATTATATGGTTAAATTATTTTTGCATATTACAAAAACCTATATATTAAAGTATTTCATCTGATTAATGCCAATTTTCCCTGGCAGTTCACACTGACCTATAAGACTTAGGCATTCAGAAAGTCCTCATGCACCTGGGTGGCTCAGTCCATTAAGCATCTGACTCTTGATCTCAGCTCAGGTCTTGATCACAGCGTTGTGAGCAAGCCCCGTGTTGGGCTCCACGCTGGCATGGAGCCTACTTAAAAAGGAAAAGTACTATTTAGCCATATTATCTTATCAATATTAGAAGTTTTTCATGTTTTTTATACTATTCATATAAACAAGGGCTTGTACTATACCCATAATCTCTTTTTAGTGTAAAAAAAGGTTTTGTTCAAATTGCTTTTACCGGATGTTGTCTGCTTAATAGGGTTTTGAGTATCCATTTTTTAAGTTCCTTATATAGTTACTTTATCTTTGTGTTCTCAACTGCTACAGGAGTAATTAGTCTTAGTGGTACTTAAATGCTTTAGCTACTTTTATATAGGGACATGCTTCTTTTAATAGATGAGGATTTTTTTTTTTTAAGATTTATTTATTTTAGAGAGAGAGTGTGAGTTGGAAGAGGAAGAGCATCTCAAGCAGACTCCCTGCCAAGCGCAGATCCTGATGCGGGGCTCGATCCCACAACCCTGAGATTATGACCAGAGCCTAAATCAAGAGTCAGATGCTCAACTGACTGAGCCACCCAGGTGCCCCTAGATGAGGTTTTCATTGTATAAAATCACCACATAATTTATGTTGTAAGTCTAGATTTTTTTTTTAAGATTTTATTCATTTGAGACAGAGAGAGAGCATGAGCAGGGGGAGTGGCAGACAGAAGCAGGCTCCCCACTAAGCAAGCAGCCTGATGTGGGACTTGATCCCAGGACTCTGGGATCATGACGTGAGCCGAACGCAGACGCTTAACCGACTGAGCCACCCAGGCGCCCCTCAAAGCACCTTTGTACATCTCATTTTTAGTCTCGTAACAGTTGTACAAATAAGATTTTTACAAAAGAGAACAAGTTAGGGGCGCCTAGGTGGCTCAGTTGGTTGAGCGACTGCCTTCGGCTCAGGTCATGATCCTAGAGTCCCAGGATCGAGTCCCACATTGGGCTCCCTGCGAGGTGGGGAGTCTGCTTCTCCCTCTGACCCTCTCCCTTCTCATGCTCGCTCTCTCTCATTCTCTCTCTCAAATAAATAAAATCTTTAAAAAACAAGAGTGAGAACAAGTTAGAAGGCTAACTAAAATTTTCTATGATAATTTGCAAAGTTTTATCAAGGGTAGAATTAGACCCGTGACCTTTTGACCTCGAATTCAGTTTTCTTTCCATTATATGGTCCTAGGAGAAAATTTGTTTTTTTATAAGTACTTGATCTACTTTTTAATAATGCGTTGATGTGATTATATCTCCTATTCCTATTGGACTTACTGTGCTTAAATGAGAGGAACTGAATGAACAATGATAAACACCAATAGGACTAAATTTCTTTCTAGGAGAATGGTTACCAGTCTTTGTTGAGCAGTGATGATCAGCTGTTTATTTATGAGACGGCCGGAGTGCTGATTGTTAATAGTGAATATCCAGCTGAACGGAAACAAGCCTTAATGAGAAATCTTTTGACCCCACTAATGGAGAAGTTTAAAATTCTGTTAGAAAAATTGATGCTGGCACAAGATGAAGAAAGACAGGCATCACTAGCAGACTGTCTGAACCATGCTGTTGGATTTGCCAGGTGAGTGTGATTATAATTACAATTGTAAATTGAGTGTCTGTACACACACACAACCATTTACTTGGATCTTTTAGAATTACGCACACACATCCATGTTTTGAAAACTGAATTGTCGAGAGAATTATCTAAACCTTTCTTCTCTAAATCCAGTGAATTAGAAGATTTGGCTGAAGAAGGGAATAGATCACATAATATTCTGCATTTCTGGTTTGACAACTATCTAAATCCTTAACTCTTCTGACTTCTTTAGTATAAATTGATCATGTATTTAGGGGGATTAGCTGAAAAGTTTTTTGTTTTTGTTTTTCAAAAGATTGTATTTATTTGTCAGAGAGAGAAAGAGAGCACAAGCAGGGGGAGCGGCGGGCAGAGGGAGAAGCAGGCTCCCCACTGAGCAAGGAGGCTGACGGGCTCAATCCCAGGACCCTGGGATCATGACCTGAGCCGAAGGCAGATGCTTAATCGACTGAGCCACTCAGGCGTCCCTAGCTGGAGAGTTTATATAAACAGTGACATATTGGGACATCTTGGCTCAGTCTTGGTACTGATAAAGTCTTGAGGCTTCTTTTTAGCTCTCTCATTGTGTCCTGAAGACTACCCAAGCTGTCTTTTCTTTCTCTCTGCCCATACATTTTATTGGCAAACAATAACAGTATGAAAGTTGTAGTAATTGCTAATAAGCTGCACAAAGAAATTGCTGTATAGAATACTTCAGTGCAAAAGCTAATGTTAGGTCGTATAAATAACTTGATTCTAAGGATTTTTTCTAAATTGAAATCAGTAGTTTGCAGATTGTCTAGTACAGCCCAGTCGTAGCAGTGGGTTTTTTTTTCCTCTTTTCTGCATACTTCATCAGTAGGATTTTAGTAAAACATTTAGGTGGGTTCTCATTAGAAGGCTTATATTAATTACCTCTCACTCATTTAATTTGAACCCTTTCTGGAATGGCACCTGGAAGCAATAGTATATAAATAACCATATTAGCGAAAGATGGAAGCAGTCATGTCATAGAAACTAAATAATTGGCTTCTTAGTTTTGTCGATTGTGTAATTGGTTGTGCATTATTTTTCATTACTCCATAAAACTTTTATTAAAGCCTAAAGTTAAAACTAGTTGCCTGATTTTGCTTGTGTAGCCGAACCAGCAAAGCTTTCAGCAACAAGCAGACTGTGAAACAGTGTGGCTGTTCCGAAGTTTATCTGGATTGTTTACAGACATTCTTGCCAGCCCTCAGTTGTCCCTTGCAAAAGGATATTCTCAGAAGTGGAGTTCGTACTTTCCTTCATCGCATGATTATTTGCCTAGAGGAAGAAGTTCTTCCATTCATCCCGTCTGCCTCAGAACACATGCTCAAAGATTGTGAAGGAAAAGACCTCCAGGAGTTCATTCCTCTTATCAACCAGATTACAGCCAAATTTAAGGTACCACAGACCTATGGGCTCAGAGAATCTCCTGACTGACAAATTAGATCTATTGATCTTTAGAGACATTTTGGCATTTGCCCTTGGGTTTGTTTTTTTTTTTTAATCTAAGTCACTTGAGGGCATGGAGTATAGATATTGTTGTCCTCTCCAGTGTCTAGCACACTGCCTGACACATAGGCCATGTTGAATGGTTGTTTTAATCAAAACAAACCTTATCTTCCCTGTGCAGAAGAAAACAGTCTGCTCTTTTAGAAAAGCAAATGAAAGTAGCATCGAGGACTAAGATATCTTGAGGTAAATAAAAACTTGTAACTTGGGTGCCCAAACAGGAGTTTGAAATTCATTCATTGTATTAAAGTTAGTTTTATTGTACAAGGAAATGTAAACCAAGTATAAGCTGGCTGATAAAAATGGCTAACGCATAGTGCTTTCTGTTCAAAATGCATTTTAAGCCTTTTTTTGTACATTAATTCATTTGATCCTCCTAACAGCCCTAGCAAGAACTGTTGTATTTTATAGATGAAGAAATTGAGACCGAGAAATTAAGCAATTTGAATCGAGGCACAAAAAGTTTTGAGAGCCCAATCATATAAATTCTACTTGTAATTTAGCAATAGAATTCATTTCTTGATAATTTAAATTTGAAAATATTCTATGGCGATATTCAATTGTGAAATACATCTGAATCCCTATTATTTTAACCTGAATCTTGAACTGTAAGAAATGAGTTGAACTTAACAATTTTGAGGATTTCAATAATGTATATGCGTAATAACAGATTTTTGTCCTAATACTGATATTTGCCAACAGAATTATGTAAATATATATCCTAACTGGAAACACTGGATAAAGGCTTTATGTAAAATGTGGTTTTCTAAGCTTCATATTAATATTTATCTTTCACATTTCTGAAATAATTTTTGTTTTTTATCTTCAGATACAGGTATCTCCATTTTTACAGCAAATGTTCATGCCTCTACTTCATGCAATTTTTGAGGTATTGCTCCGACCAGCAGAAGAAAATGACCAGTCTGCTGCTTTAGAGAAGCAAATGTTACGAAGGAGTTACTTTGCTTTCCTGCAAACTGTCACAGGCAGTGGAATGAGCGAAGTCATAGCAAATCAAGGTGGGACGCTGAGATTATCTGCTTCAGGCCTTGTAGCCGTTGTACGTCAGTATGAGCAAGAGCTAGTTGAAGTAAATACCAAACTTTTAAAGTGGTTGTATGTTTGCCACTGGGGTGACAGTTCATTATCATCAAGGTGGGAATCAATTTCATGTAGAGGATCTACCTTAAAATTAATTTGTATTCAGTTCCCTTTTTCCTAGGGCAGTATTCTTTAATTGATTCCTCAGTAGTATAAATAGCATGGTGGCAGCTTGCCAGCATTGACCTGACAGATGAGTCTTACTGGCCAGTTTGCTATTTTGAAATTAAAAATAAATGGGACTGTATCGATCAACATAGAGAATTTTGCTATACAAGAAATCCAGAGGGCAAAATAACGTGGGACTAGTTACTTTTCAATGTTTTATGCTTAAAATTTAGGAGCCAAGTTAATAAAAATTGAGGGATCTGGGATGCCTGGGTAGCTCAGTCAGTTAGGCGTCTGCCTTTGGCTCAGGTCATGATCCCGGAGTCCTGGGATCAAGTCCCATGTCGGGCTCTCTGCTCAGCAGGGAGTCTGCTTCTCCCTGTCACTCTCCCTCTGTGCTCTCCCTCTCTGTCAAATAAGTAAATAAAATCTAAAAAAAAAAAAAAAGGAAGAAAAAAAAATTGAGGGATCTTACCAGTTCCATAAATGCTTTTGTCTTGTTACGCTACATGAAGTGAGAACTTCACATTCTACAAAGCCAGCATTACCTTGATTCCAAAACCAAAGACCCCACTAAAAAGGAGAATTATAGGCCAATATCCCTGATGAACATGGATGCAGAAGTTCTCAATAAAATACTAGCAAATCAAATTCAACAGTACATTAAAAGAGTTAGTCACCACATTCAAGTAGGATTTATTCCTGGGTTTCAGGGGTGGTTCAGTATTTGTAAGTCAATCAGTGTGATACACGATATTAATAAAAGAAAGGATAAGAACTATATGATCCTGTCAATAGACGCAGAGAAAGCATTTGACAAAATATAGCATCTTTTCCTGATAAAAATCCTCAACAGTGGGCACCTGGGTGGCTCAGATGTTTGAGCTTCTGCTTTCTGCTGGGGTCATGATCTGCAGGTCCTGGGATCGGGCCCCATGTCAGGCTCCCAGCTCAGCAGGGAGTCTGCTTCTCCTTCTGCCTCTCCCCCTGCTTGTGTTCTCAATCTCAAATGAATAAATAAAATCTTAAAAAAAGAAAAAATCCTCAACAAAGTAGGGATAAAGGTAACATACCTCAACATCATAAAGGCCATATACGAAAGATCCACAGCTAATAGCATCCTCGATGGTGAAAAACAGAGCCTTTCCCCTACGGTCAGGAACAAGACAGGGATATCCACTCTCACCATTACTATTTAACATAGTAGTGGAAGTCTTAGCCTCAGCAATCAGACGACACAAAAATAAAAGGCATCCAGAATGGCAAGATAGAAGTCAAACTTTCACTATTTGCAGACAACATGATACTCTATGTAGAAAACCTGAAAGACTCCACCAAAAAATGGCTGGAACTCATATAGGAATTCATTCAGCGAAGTCACAGGATACAAAATCAATGTGTAGAAATCTGTTGCATTTCTATATGCCAATAACGAAGCAGCAGAAAAAGAAATCAAGGAATCAGTCCCATTTGCAATTGCATCAAAAACAATAAGATACCTAGGAATAAATCTAAAGAAGTAAAAGATCTATACTCTGAAAACTATAAAACACTTATAAAAGAAATTGAGGAGGACACAAAGAAATGGAAAAGCATTCCATGCTCGTGGATTGGAAGAACAAACATTGTTAAAATGTCTATATTGCCCAAAGCAATCTAGATATTTAATGCAATCCCCATCAAAATACCACCAGCATCTTTCACAGAGTTAGAAAAAACAATACTAAAATTTATATGGAACCACAAAAGACCCTGAATAGCCAAAGCAATTCTGAAAAAGAAAAAACTGGATGGAGGCATCACAGTTCGGGATTTTAAGTTATATTACAAAGCTGCAGTCATGAAGATAGTATAGTACTGTCATAAAAACACACATAGATCAATGGAGTGGAATAGAAAACCCAGAAATGGACCCACAACTATATGGTCAACCGATCTTCGACAAAGCAGGAAAGAATAGCCAATGGAAAAAAGAGAGTCTCTCCAACAAACGGTGTTGGGAAAACTAGACAGCCACATGCAGAAGAACGAAACTGGACCACTTTCTTACATGATACACAAAAATAAATTCAAAATGGATGAAAGACCCAAATGTGAGACGGGAAACCATCAAAATCCTCGAGGAGAACAAAGGCAGAAACCTCTTTGATCTCAGCCATAGCCACTCCTTACTAACACATCACCACAGGTAAGGAAACAAAAGCAAGAATGAACTATTGGGACTTCATCAAGATAAAAAGCTTCTGCACAGCCAAGGAAATAGTCGACAAAACCAAAAGACAGTCGACAGAATGGGAGAAGATATTTGCAAATGTCTTATCAGATAAAGGCTAGTATCCAAAATCTATAAAGAACTTAACAAACTCGGGGGCGCCTGGGTGGCTCAGTCGTTAAGCGTCTGCCTTCGGCTCAGGTCATGATCCCGGGGTCCCGGGATCGAGTCCCACGTCGGGCTCCCTGCTCGGCGGGAAGCCTGCTTCTCCCTCTCCCACTCCCCATGCTTGTGTTCCTGCTCTCGCTGTCTCTCTCTCTGTCAAATAAATAAAATCTTTAAAAAAAAAAAAAAAAAAGAACTTAACAAACTCAACACCCAAAGAACACATAACCCAATTAAGAAATGGGCAGAAGACATGATGAGACACTTTTCTAAAAATGACATCCAGATGGCTCACAGACACATGAAAAGATGCCCAACATCACTCATCATCAGGGAAATGCAAATCAAAACCAGATGAGATAACCATCTCACACCTGTCAGGATGGCTAAAATTAACACAAGAAACAACAGATGTTGGCAAGGATGTGGAGAAAAGGGGACCCTCTTGCACTATTAGTGGGAATGCAAACTGGTGCAGCAATTCTGGAGAACAGTATGGAGGTTCCTCAACAAGTTAAAAATGGAGCTACCCTATGATCCAGCAATTGCAGTACTAGGTATTTACCCGAAGGATACAAAAATGCAGATTCGAAGGGATCCATGCACCTGGATATTTATAGCAGCATTATCAACAGTAGCCAAACTATGGAGAGAGCCCAAATGTCGACTGATGTATGGATAAAGAAGATGTGGCATATATATACACAATGGAATGTTAGTTAGCCATCAAAAAGAATGAAATCTTGCCATTTACAATGACATGGATGGAGCTAGAGTGTATTCTAAGTGAAATAAGTCAGAGAAAGACAAATACTGTATGATCTCACTCATGTGGAATTTAAAAAACATGAACATATGGGAATGGGGAAAAAAGGAGAGAGCAAAAGAAGCTATAAAAGACTCAACGGTAGATAAACAAGGTTGATGGAGGGAGGTGGGTGGGGGATGGGCTAGATGGGTGATGGGTATTAAGGAGGGCACTTGTTATGAAGAGCACTGGGTGTTGTATGTAAGTGATGAATCACTGAATTATACGCCAGAAACCAATATTGCACTGTATGTTAACTACCTAAGATTTAAATCATAACTTAAAATTTTTAAAAATAAATAAAAATAAAAGTGAATTACCCAAAAATAAAAATTAAAAGAAACAATGAGGGGTGCCTGGATGGCTCAGTCAGTTAAGCGTTTATGATCCTGGAGTCCCAGCATCAAGCCCCATGTCAGACTCCTTGCTCGGAGGGGAGTCTGCTTCTGCCTCTGCCCCTCCCCATGCTCCGTTTCTCTCTCTCTCTTCAATAAATAAATAAAATCTTTTAAAAAAAGGAAAAGAAACAACGAAGTGAGTGCTTCAGGTTGCCTTTCTAGTTCTTTTTAAAATTAAGCTTAGGGCACCTGGGTGTCTCAGTCCATTAAGTGTCGGACTCTTGGTTTCGGCTCAGGTCATGATCTCCGGATTGTGAGATGGAGCCCCACGTCAGGTTCCCTGTTCGGTGGGGAGTCTACTGGAAGATTCCCCTCCTCCCCCCCCACTCATGCTCTCTCTCTCTCTCTCTCTCTCTAAAATAAATCTTTAAAATTAAATCAAGTTTTGGGGCGCCTGGGTGGCTCAGTCGTTAAGCGTCTGCCTTCAGCTCGGGTCATAATCCCAGGGTCCTGGGATCGAGCCCCGCATTGGGCTCCCTGCTCAGCGGGAAGCCTGCTTCTCCCTCTCCCTCTCCCCCTGCTTATGTTCCCTCTCTCACTGTGTCTCTCTCTGTCGTAAATAAATAAAATCTTTAAAAAAATAAAAAAAAAAAAATCAAGTTTTTATTTCTCTTCAGGTGCAGAGAATGTAGAACGAGTGCTGGTTACTGTTATCCAAGGAGCAGTTGAATATCCAGATCCAATTGCACAGAAGACATGTTTTATCATCCTCTCCAAGTTGGTAGAACTCTGGGGTAAGAGGATTAAAAAATAAATAAAAACAAAAAACTTCATTCCACAACCTGTTTCCTAAGACCCTTAGAGATGGAACCCTAGCTCTACCATAGGAGCTGGGAGTTAACTTTCTCCAGTGATAACTAATTGACTTTCTTTTTATACAAGATGAAAATTTGAATTCTCTTGACAGGAGGTAAAGATGGACCAGTGGGATTTGCTGATTTTGTTTATAAGCACATTGTCCCTGCATGTTTCCTAGCACCTTTAAAACAAACCTTTGACCTGGCAGATGCACAAACAGTGTTGGTAAGCACCTAGGAATCTTTGTTTGCCTTGTGTCCATCTTGTGTATTCTAACTCACAATTTCTTTAATGCCAGGTTGACTATATTAGTCTCATTATTTTTTTTAAATTAATTTCAAATTAGGATTCATTTTTAAAAGGTTGATGATATCTTCTGGACCTTTTGTAGATTCTTACTGAATCCTGATACTAAAGTTTAAAATATAAAATCCAACTCCTTCAACTTTAACAGCCTCCAACTCCTCTTTTTCTAGGACCATGAAAGGATACATGATACAAGCACTCATTAAAACTTGATTGAGTTACTAATTTTCTACTACTTTCATTCTAAACTTTGAGCTTAATGGTTTTTTCTTAACCATTAAGAATAACTTTTTTTTGCTTAGATTAAGATAGTTTCCCTAGATCTCATTTTTTAAGAATACTAATGTCAAGCAGTGCCCTTTACTCATTTACCCAAAACCTAGTAAAAACTAGATTTTATGATTTGATATACTGCATTAAGACAGCATTTTTGTATTTTTTCCTTTTTCTATCCAACCCACTTATTCCATATGCCTGTCACTTTCCTTCCTCTGTCCCTTGTTTGGGAGTAATTGTTAATGAGCAGAGGCCAGGGAAATAAAGAGACAAGTGGGATCGGTAACGAAAAATTGAGTGTATTAAAAATCTCACACTTGTTTTTCATAGGCTTTATCTGAGTGTGCGGTGACATTGAAAACAATTCATCTCAAACGGGTAAGCCTTGCACTCTGTGCCCCTTCGTTTTCGTCATAAATGCAGATTTGTTATGGTTTTAATTGTGTTTGACTTGTCTCGTTGCTGTATCTTTTGTAAAAGTTGATTTAGTCCTGTCTTTTTTGGACGTGAGGAAGGGGTTGAATGAAAGTAGCGGTATCTATTACTGTCCTTTCTGTTTTGGGTAACAAGAAGTTTAAAATGTATGTTTATTTTGGTTTGACAAAGAATGCGAAAAATGATAAAAAAGATCCACATTTCATGACTCAGTTGGCTCTTCCCAGCCAGATTTCCCCAAATTCTTAATATTATAAATGGTTAGAGTGCTTCGCTACTTTAGAATGTTTTGTTCTCCTTGTCAATCTAATCATTTGCAAAATTGTAAGTGATTCTGGGCTGAATCCAGCTGGTGAGTTGTTTATCTTGTACAGTATTTTTTAGTAACATGAATTTGATTGTAAACATTTAAAAATCAGGTACTGCGGCGCCGGGCTGGCTCAGTCAGTGAGCGTGCACCTCTTGATTTCAGGATTGTGAGTTTGAGCCCCATGTTGGGCATGGAGCCTACTTAAAAAAAATAATAAAATTTTAAAAATAAAAATCAAGTACTTTTTTTAAAAAAGAAAAATTCCTATCTCCAACTTTTCTCAAAGCCAGGATGCCAACAAAGGACTCGCATTCCCACAGAGCAGCTTGCCCCACCCCCCAAAAAAGTATTCACCAGTCTCCGTGCAGTCCACTCCCTCATTTGAACTTGAGTTTTGATTCTGATACAGATTTGAAGGGTTTTATGCCTACTATGCCAGGGTGAAGAGTATGTGGGGACTGGGGGGGAGGGGAGGGCAGCAGGGGAGCTGTATAAAGATGAATTAAGTTTAAAAGTCCCCCAATATTGTTTTTTTTATTTTATTTTATTTTTTTTTTTTTTTAAACATTTTTTTTTTTTTAAAGATTTTATTTATTTATTTGAGGGAGAGAATGAGAGAGAGAGAGCATGAGAGGGGGGAGGGTCAGAGGGAGAAGCAGACTCCCTGCTGAGCAGGGAGCCCGATGTGGGACTCGATCCCGGGACTCCAGGATCATGACCTGAGCCGAAGGCAGTCGCTTAACCAACTGAGCCACCCAGGTGCCCCTATTTTATTTTTTTTACAAACACTTGTGTCGAGGGCTGACTTTCAATAGATGGCAGCGAGGGAGCTGCTAGTCCCCCAATATTTTTAGGACTTAGAATCGGGACACAATGTGTAAATAACTCAATGTGTTAAGTACTTGAATAGAGATATGTTAAATTTATATATCTATATTAAATGTAATATTGTGAGACTAAAGATGAGCAAGCAATTTTGCTTATGTTGGCAATCTAAGAAAGCCATAGGAAAGAAGTGGTTTTGGTTTTGGTTTTTGATAGGCCTTAGGACACATGTAGATTCATTGGACTGACAAGAGGAGCTGTCATTCTGGGCAAAGTTAAGCAGGTATATGAAGATAGAGCAGATGTTGCCTTTTGGATTTGATAGAAAATAATAGAATTATCCTGTTTAGCTGAAGTAGGGAGGTAGAAGTAATAGCTAAAAAGTAAAATAGGATTAGGTAGTAAAAAGCTTTGTGTTATATATGAAAAGTTGGGAAGTCAGTGGGCACTAGGGTTATAATTTAGTATAACTTGGAAGCATATTCAGAGAGCAGTTTGGAATATGGGTCTGAAGCAATTAGAACTAAATACTGATTTTGGAGTCCACAGTGTGTAGTCAAGGTGAAGTGGTAGGAATGAATGAGACTTTCTAAGACCAGAATAGAAAAAACCCTGGCTAAAGCAAGAGTCAAGAGAAAGCTAGAAGTAGAACCAAGAGGTACGAATGCTAAGAGAAAAGACTCATAAGAGAGGATGCTAGAAAGTCAAGGAGAGGGCCGCCTGGCTGGCTTAGTCGGTAGAGCATGCAACTCTTGATATTGGGGTCATGAGTTCAAGCCCCACGTTGGGCGTAGGGCTTACTTTAAAAAAAAAAAAAAGAGAGAAAAGGTGAGAAATCAACTATACTTTAAATAAATAACTTATATTTCGCAGTGAAATGCAGCAAAAACAAAACAAAACAAAAAAAACCCCAAAATGTGAGAAGGAATGTAGAACAGATCTGAGAAGCTTTCACAAACAGTGCATTGTTAGCTCCTCTGAATTAGGAATAGCTTTCCTTTGAGAGGGCATTAAATTATGCCATAGGCCCATTGGGTTAGAGGGGCAGGGGCCAGGGTGGAAGGAGAAACATGAATTCTTTGATTCAGGAGTATTATTAAACAGAAATTCAAGTGTTAAGGCAGGGAAAAGTGCATTGAGGAGAGATGGATTGATTTTTTTTTTTTTTTTTTTTTTTTGATGATGATGATTTCATTTTGATAACTGTTACTTTCAGTTGGACCAGGGTTGGAGTCATCAACATATTAAAATCTTTAAATCAGACTCAGGTTTGAAAGTGAGGTGTGTGTGTGTGTGTGTGAGTGAGTGAGAGAGAGAAGTACTGGATTTATTACATTTGCTTCAGGCCACTCTCTCAAACACATTGCTGTAAGAAAACCATTTTCAAATTGTATCCTAAGTTCCTTTGCAGCTTCTGAGAAGGGGCAGGGGTTTGGGATTAGTTTGTAGAATACATCTGCCTTCCCTCACTAAGTTTACTAAAAAAAGAAACAAAAACAGAACACTATTGTAATTTTTAGCATCTAGAAGTGCTAAAAGATGGCAGAGAAGAGCAATGGTTTTAGAAATCAGGTGACCTGCTTTTCAGTACAGATGAAATCAACAGCACACTGGGCAAATCACCCTATCTTTCTCAGTCTTGGTTTCCTCATTTGGCTGCTTAATTCCTGTTCCATGATGGTCAAACAGGAAAAAGGGAGGTGTACTTTTATTGCTATTATCTCTTAACATATCATTTTGTTATTTCTTGCTTGTATTTTAGTTTCTCAGGCTGGTTACTACCCTACACTTGCCCAAAGGCTTCCCCTCATGTACCCGCAGACACCATATAATCCACCCAGGGGTAGATTGAACAAGAGCACCTCTGTTTGCTGTCTTCTTTCAGTGCTTGGAAGACTCTGGCACTGTTACTTCCCTGATTTAGAAGAATATTTGTTTAATCTTCACTATATAATGCTAAGTAATGTTAACATGTAATGAATGCTAAACACTATTCTAAAAGCTTTATATTTCTTAACTCATCCACTCCTCACAGTAACTCCCATTTTTCAGATGGGGAAACTCAGGCTCAGAGAGATTAAGTAACCTGCTCAAGTTACCAGAAATTTACCAGAGCCAGGCCTCAAACCAAAGCAGTCTGGCTCCAGACTATATTCTTTTTTTTTAAGATTTTATTTATTTATCTGACAGAGAGACACAGTGAGAGAGGGAACACAAGCAGAGGGAGAGGGAGAAGCAGGCTTCCCGCTGAGCAGGGAGCCTGATGTGGGGGTCGATCCCAGGACCCTGGGATCATGACCTGAGCCGAAGGCAGACGCTTAACGACTGAGCCACCCAGGCGCCCCTCCAGACTAATTCTTAATCACAATACCATATTGTGTTTGATGTATACATGTGTCATTCTAATTTCTTTTTATGCATTATTAATATCAAGAAAATAATTCAGTTATAATTATCTTTTGATTTTCAGGGCCCAGAATGTGTTCAGTATCTTCAACAAGAATACCTGCCTTCCTTGCAAGTAGCTCCAGAAATAATTCAGGTAAGAGCTGTCAGAGCAGATATTTCTCTTAATTTAATTAAAGAAATAGGGCTATGTAGTTCAATCTAAATTTTGATTCAACAAAGTTAAACTGAAAAAAAAAAAGAAAAGAAAAAGTTAAACTGCATTCAACTTGATGTTTTACTATATACAGGATCACACAGTTCAAACTTCAGGGGTATATGAAACTGAATGGGAGAAAATTATATTTTTATTTTCACTAACCTTTAACCAAAAGTTTAATTTCCTACCATTGTGTAGGTGACAACTCACAAAGCACAGTAGCATTCACATTGCCTGTGACTTTGTCACCAGTAGAAATCACAGATTTTTTGTGTCACATTAGTTGTTCCAGGGATCTCACAATACTGTTTATACTTCAAGATACTGAAATTGTGAGTTCTTAAGATACACCACTAGACCTTGTTATCTGAGTCAGTAAGTCTTATTATTCTAGCACATATCAAAAATACTTTTTGATAACCATAAGCCATTATAATTAGTTTTCTTTGTAATCCCATGTATTATAAATTTTAAAAAATGGGCGCGCCTGGGTGACTCAGTCAGTTGGGTGTCTGCCTTCAGTTCTGGTCGTGATCTCAGGGTCCTGGGATCCAGCCCCGCATTGGGCTCCCTCCTCAGCGGGGAGTCTGCTTCTCCCTCTGCCTCTCACCCTGCTCTCTCTCTCTCTCAAATAAATAAAATCTTTAAAAATAATAATAATAGATTTTTTTTTAATGTTTTATTTATTTATTCATGAGAGTCAGAGAGAGAGAGAGAGACAGAGGAAGAAGCAGGCTCCCCGCCTAGCAGAGAGCCCAATGCGGGACTCGATCCCAGGACCCTGGGATCATGACATGAGCCGTAGGCAGACACTTAACCATCTGAGCCACCTAGGCGCCCAATAGATTTTTTTTTTTTATATTTGTTTATTTGACAGAGAGAGACACAGTGAGAGAGTGAACACAAGCGGGGGAAGTGGGAGAGGGAGAAGCAGGCTTTCCGCTGAGCAGGGAGCCCGACGCGGGGCTCGATCCTAGGACCCTGGGCCCATGACCCGAGCCGAAGGCAGACGCTTGACGACTGAGCCACCCAGGCGCCCCAATAATAATAGATTTTTAAAAAAATTCTAAAAGGAGTCCAGTAGGCTCCCCCAGACTGCCAAAGGGCACCACAACACACAAACCTACTGTGAAGATTGGTGCTAGGTAGTTTATTTTACATATGCCAAGCTTATCAATGCTTAATTTTTAAATCTGAAACTATATTGTGAAGTATCTGGAAAGTGATGTTACATTTTTACACTATTGCAGAGTAATTTTTTTAATGGCATTCAGTGATTTTCTTGGCGTGTAGTTATCCAGACTTGTCCAATAGCACATAGATCTAAATGAGATATCAGAGATGTTTTGTTGTTGTTGTTGTTGTTTTAAGATTTTATTTGACAGAGAGCAAGCATAAGTAGGGGGAGCCCAATGGAGGGCTCAATCTCAGGACCCTGGGATCATGACCTAGCCTAAGGCAGACGCTTAACGACTGAACCACCCAGGCACCCCTTAAAGTTTTGATTACAAATCTCTCCATCAGATTCTAAGAATTGTTTCTTCACCAACAGTGTTTTTAAAACGTTTTTATCATGCTATTTTATGAAAGACATTGAAAAAATTGGATGAAAACTAGGATAGATCTTGCATAAGAATGATCATAAAACTCATTTTTAATGAATTTATGATCTCTTATTTCATGACATACCATCTTTAACTTTAAAGGTATTAATGGATTTTCTCAGCTTTAATTTGTTACATAAGTAATGTTTTAATGAAAGCAGTAAGTTACTAATTACTCACATCAGCTTAATGCCCATCAAAAATAGAAATATACCAGATTGCTAAGTAAAGCAAAATTATATTTCTATCTAATAATTTGATTATAAAAAATAAGCATCCCCAGTTTTCCCTTTTTCATATGCCTTCTGACAACACTTTGTAGAATTCTGTTAGAGAGACTTAACCTCTTTTTCTTTTGGTCAAGCTCTGCTCAGTTACCACTCTTATTAGGTGAGAACAGTCAGAGCAATGTAGTTTTTGTCCTATTCTCACTTCTCAGGCATGAGTCAACCTTGTTTAGGAGAGCCATGTTCTCAAAAGTGAAAGCAGCCTATATCTGACAAGTATTACATTTGAAAATGCCATAGAACCTTTTTTGGTGAGGAACTATTCTAGGTGACTTTGATAAGTTATCATACTACTACTGTAGATTTAAAGCAACTTAAATGCCTTTTGACAGATGAATGGATAAGTAAGATGTAGTATATACATACAATGGGATATTATTCAGCCTTAAAGGACATCCTGTCACATGTACAACATGAATGAACCTTGAGGACATTATGCTAAGTGAAATAAGCCAGTCACAAAAAGAGAAATACTGCATAATTCCACCTGTATGAAGTATCTATAGTCCAACCCTTAGGAACAGAAAGTAGAATGGTGGTGGCCAGGGGTGTTGGGGAAGGGAAATGGGGGAATTGATGTTCAATGGGTATAGTTTCAATTTTACAAGATGAAAAGTTCTAGAGATCTGTTGCACAACAGTATGCATATAGTTAATGGTAATGCACCGTACATACAAAAATGGTGGTTAAGATGGTCAGTTATGTTTTTTTTTTTAAACACAATTCAAAAAAGAAAACTGTGGATTTGAATTACCGTGAATTTAATACAATTAGATTCATTCTCTTTCTCTCCTCCTATCTTGACCCCTCAGGAGTTTTGTCAAGCGCTTCAGCAGCCTGATGCTAAAGTTTTTAAAAATTACTTAAAGGTAGGTATTTGGAAAACTTACATATCTTCGTACAACTAGGTAATACTTTAGAGCAGAGAGAGAATACATATTACAGGATACTATGTCATACTGTAGTCTTACCAATTATTACTTATTTGGGGATATCTTCTAAAACCTGCTTCTAAAAATCTATAGTTTTAGATGTTATACTTCAGAGTTTTTTATAAAGCCCCTTTCAACTGAGTTCTTAGAAAAGATCATAAAAAGTGAGGTAAGCACAGTGTGTACATGCTTGAACATACTGTGAAAATGCCAGTCAGTTTCCTTTTACAGTTTGTGATATAATTAAATAGGAACTACAGGATTGAGACAGGTAATGTTTAAGAACATGTGCCCATATTGAGTTGAAAGAAAGGAGCTAAAAATATGAAAACAGAAGTATGAATTACTTGGTTATATCCTATTTTTGAAACTTCTGAATTGTAAAACGGACAGAAAGAATCCTCAGATTTGGCAGTCAAGGCTCTTTTTCCATTCATAAATTGAGTGAATTTTTTCTTTTAAAGATTTTATTTAAGAGAGAGAAAGCACGTGGGGGAGGAGCAGAGGGGGAGGGGAAAGAATCTTCACCAACTCCACATTGAGTGTGGAGCCTGATGCGGGGCTTGATCTCACAACACTGAGACCCTGACCTGAGCCGAAACCAAGACTGAGCCACCCAGGCGCCCCTCAAAGTTGACAAGAAGTACCGAGTGTTTATTTGGTATTCATATTTACAATTTAAATCCGTGAGGCAGAACTGTGTTGCTCTTACCCAGGCAGTTAGTCGTTCATTACTCCATGATGGCTTTTTATGTAACAGGTACTATGCTAACTGCTACAGATAACCATATGAGTTACTTTTCTTGCTTATAAAGAGCTTGTGTTCTGGAAATAAAATTGCAGTGTGACAAGATAAAGAACTGTTCTTTGTTTCTATTACCTTCATTCAACAAATCTGAGGACAAAACACTATGCTAAATATGTTGGTAGCACGTGACTTAATGAATGACTACCTGGTTCTTTTGTCCAAGGCATTCAATAAAATTCATAAGGCAGGGCCTTTGCTGAGGAAATAAGTGTTTTATCCTTTGACTTTGCTTCTATAACAACTTTCCTTGTCAGTTTTTTCCCGAGTACTAGTTTGTCAGCTTAAACTGAACGGGAATTTGTGAGAAGAATATTAGAAGTTACTGTTTATCATTGGGAACCCTCCCCACTCCCATTTTCCTATAAAAGCAAAGTGCCTGTGGAGGTAACAGTCTGTTAAATAACTGATCCAACTGGGTGAAAGGACTCACAAAAATTGTAACTCTCTATTAAAAGGTATCTGTAACAGCAGATCCAGGTACAGTGTAGCAGGCTTGTGCTCCAAACATAGTAATTCATCCAACTGCATTTATAAAAAGTCTTCCTCCAAGCCCAACTTTTTTTCAGTGCGAGCATTATGTCCAGGATAGCACTGTTCTTGTAGGGAAAAGTGAAGTTCCTTCTTTTGTGCCTACTCTTTTTAGATGTGATTGATCCTTAGATCTTGCAGATCCTCTTCTCCTCACTCTCAACTTCCTCTCTGTCTCCACTGCTGCTACTCTAGTGTGGATTTGGGTTCTCTCATGCCGATATCCCTTCTCTTGTAGTCAAGCTGAGCTGTTTGAAAACCCTGAACAGTCCTCTGAAATTCATTCCCCTTATACTTTTCATAAACCTATATTGTTGGCTAAAAATAAGTTCATGTGGGGTGCCTGGGTGGCTCAGTCATTAAGCGACTGCCTTCAGCTCAGGTCATGATCCCAGGGTCCTGGGATCAAGCCCCGCATCGGACTCCCTGCTCCACGGGAAGCCTGCTTCTCCCTCTCCCATCCACTCCCCCCCCCCGCCCCCGCTTGTGTTCCCTCTCTCGCTGTGTCTCTCTCTGTGAAATAAATAAATAAAATCTTTTAAAAAAATAAAAATAAGTTCATGTTTCTTAGTTTGACATTCAGGGCTTTTTTTTTTTTTTTCACATTCTGATCTCAGACCGTCTCTGGTTTCTCTTGCTGGAAGTCTTTGCTATTCTTGCTGTTCTTCAAAAATTCTGCTTTATTAGCAACCCTCCTCTTTTATGAATTCTACCCATTCTTTTCGGCTTGCCTCAAGCATGGCCTCTTTTAAGGCTTTGTTTGCTCATATAGTGATCATTCTTCTCTTCACTTAGTCAATAGTTTATTTGTTAAATGAATGCCTGATCTACTAGGTGCTAGGGATACAGTGATGAATACAGTCCTTCATGAGTTTATGGCCAGTAGACTTTCTAGTGCTCACTTAACATGTACCTAACTATGGGGGCGCCTGGCTGGCTTAATTCGGATTCGTGAGTTCATGCCCCACATTGGGTGCAGAGATTACTTAAAAATAAAATCTTTATTTAAAAAAAAAACAAAAACACTTACCTAACTGTGGAAGGTAGTATGTAATATTGGACCAGTCACTAGCACAACCTCTAGCCTATTCATTCATAGTCTCAAATGTTGAATTGCAAGTATTTTTTTAATAATCAAATAGTAAATTCCTTAAGGGATAACAGCTGCTAGCTTTAGCTTTGATTTGTTTATTTCTTCCTCAAAATTTAATTTCCCAGTATTAGCTATGACAGTGTGCCAATCAGAAAAGGTATAAAGAGCATGTTTTCCTCTGACCACTTGAATTCTCATCACATTAGAGTTAATAACCATATTTTCACTAGTTTCCCAACTAATGTCAACATAAGTTATCTCTAGATTTGATTAAATTGTCCAGAAAAGAAAGTTCTTGTACCATGTATGGATTTATGCAATATGTGAAATGTTCTAAATATTGATTATATTTTACAAAAGAGTGACTAGCACTTACTGACTTGGACCCATTCTTCAGGTAAAAGGTGATATCTTCTGACATCAGTACTAATTGTACTAATATTTTATTTACAGGTATTCTTCCAGAGAGCAAAGCCCTAAGGACTGGATCTCCCTGTGCCTACTTTATGATCAGGAATTCCAGTTAATTTATAAAGAAGCAGTTTTGTGTGCCATTCACACTGGTTTTTTTAACATTGCTTTAAGCTTATTGCAGTATATGTATTGGGATTTTTCTGTAAAATGGGTGTAATTTTCTCTGAATACAGGTATGTAACAACAAGAGAAGTTGCTTGCATGCCAGTTCAAATTGTTCTATATAAAAATGCTGTTAAGAGATACAGCACGGTTATCCTAGTACCTTTTTTTTTTTTTACGTTAAATCCTTGAAACGTTAAATCCTTTATAAAGACCATAGCAGGAAAACAGTGTACTTTTTTTCAATTGCTAAATATAAAATGTTTGAAAATTTTAATTTTCTTTTACGTGTGCCGTCTCAAAATTTGGGGGGGAATATAATAAATCAAAACTAATTTTTTGTAGATAGCCATTACATTTCTTTAAACTGTTTTCGATGCCAATGTGTGTTCTACAAAAGAGAATGGTTTCATAAATTAACTGATTTAAGAGTAGGTACCGGTGTTATACACTTTTTATAAAAAAATAAAAATAAATTTTACGTAGTGAAATCTAAGTCTTTTTTGGCATTATTATTATTATAAATACTTTAGTCTTATTTTCTCATCTTTCCCTGATTTCCCATTTAAAGAATTGCACATATAAGCTTATAGATGATTTATCTATGCTCCCAGAAGGTGACATGCAACTTAGTTCTCTTCAATTCTTTTTAAAATGCTTTAAAAAGCCTATTTCAATCTAGTGATAGAATTTAAAATCCACTTTTTCCCTCTTTTATTGGATTTACTTAGGACACTATACCTATGTGTTAATGATGCTTACAAGTAGCTGCCCATTTAGTTACTAGAAGTACTTTTCCCCATTTTTATTCACAACTCTGCAAGAAAAGCAAGAGGAAAAATAATAGTATCAGTAAGTATATAAGAAATTAAGAGAGGAGGGATAAATTGAACAGCAGAATTAAACTGCTACAGTCATTGGGGAGGGTATGTGTTGTAATGAGCACTGGATACTATATAAGACATGAATCACAGACCTGTGCCCCTGAAGCAATGCATTCTATGTTAATTGAATTAAGAAAGAAAGAAGAAGGGAAAAAGAAAGAAATTACTACAGTCATTTAAGTTTAAATTCGAAAAGCTCAAGTAAGATTTTAGGGGAGGGTTGTTGTTTTTTTAACCTTTGGCCCATGTGGTTCCTCTAAAGGTTTCATGATGGGCTTCAGTGATCTATATAACTCCCTAAAACTATTCTAAATTATATACATAAATCTTTTCTTGTGTTAATTCCAGTAGTGATTTTAAATATTTTCCTTACATCATAGAATAAAAGTACTAAACTAACGGTTAGTTGTTAAAAAAAAAAGATGGGTGAAATGTATATTATGCTTAAATAAAAATATTAAGAAGAGGTAAGTGAGGGGGACCTAGCTGGCTCAGTTGGGTAGGGCGTAGGACTCTTGATCTCAGGGTCATGAGTTCAAGCCCCACCTTGGGCACAGAGCTTACTTTTTTTTAAGATTTTTATTTGAGAGAGCATGAGCAGGGGGAGGGGCAGCGGGAGAGGGACAAGCAGACCCTGCTGAGCGCAGGGCCCGATGTGGGTCTGGATCCCAGGACGCTGAGATCATGACCTGAGCCACCCAGGCACCCCCATAGAGCTTGCTTTAAAAAAAAAAACTTTCTCTCTAAAAAAAAAAAAAGGAATACCTGGGTGGTTCAGTCGGTTAAGCATCCTACTCTTGATTTCGGCTCAGGTCATGATCTCGGGGTGGTGGGATCGAGTCCCACGTCAGGCTCTGCGCTAAGTGTAGAGCCTGCTAAGATTCTCTCTCCCTCTCCCTCACCCCTCACCCCTGCTCGCTCACAAGTGTTCTCTCTCTCTAAAGAAAAATAAAATGGGTATGTGAAAGCTTGAGTGTTTCATTGATAAGTTTCTCTGTACAGTGGGAAAGATCATTGTATCTAGTGCAATAGCACTATTTTTTCAAAGTATACTAACAAGTCAACATAGTGCCTAAGAGCTAAGACAGGCTGCAGATTTAAGAAGGTTCAGATAACATTTCTGCTAGTCACTGGCTTTAAGAAATTTAAGTAAGTTAAATAACTTCTCCATACCACTTCCACATCTGTAAAATGGGGAAATAATGGTAGCTACCTCACAACCAAGTTTTTAAGCATGAATAGCTTACTATAGTACCGGTGCATGAAGGCTTCTTACTAGCTATGGTCACTGTACTATTAGTTACATATATGTAAAGATGACACCTCCTTTTTCCCTGTTTAAAGCTCTTCAAGAAATTCATGTATGTTCAGAGCCAAGAGAAAACAAGACATGGAAATTAAGAGTCTGCAATAGAAGATAACACTTCATGTTCTATAGTCATGTACAATTCCCATCTTTCCCTGAAGTTACCCAGAGCACTTTAGAGAGTACCACAGCAATTAGGAAACTCTGCTTCATCACGAATTACTTACTTGTATTTAGTTTCCAAAAACAAGCACCCAAATAACTGTCACAAGAGTAACTCTCACCTCTTGACAGGTGAGGTCACTGAGGCAAAAGACAGGGATTTGTGTGACTTGACTATGGAACAACAAGGGTTTTATAATGCCTGGTCTAGTTCTGTGCCAAACAGTTTATTCAAAGTCTTAATGTTAATATTAATTGGTTCACAAGCAGCTCTACCTTTAAGAAAATACCTGGTATTTCAGTGGTAAATATGTGAATCAAGTCCTTTGGCTCAGCTAATTACATTTTCTCCCATAACACTTTTGAGCTGTAAGTCTTAACTGTTGTAAGGAACCTGGACAGGTCCCCTTCTTGGCATTAGATACAGGATTGAAATTGGTTGGAATTGTAAGCAGTAAATAGATTTGTTGTTAGAATGGTTCCATCTAACAGTTAATTAAATTGTTCCATTTAAACATTGTTCAAAGTCTAATAAAATAACTTCCTTTGTAACAACGCATTACTGTGGACTTGTTATCTCCATTGTGCATAGGACATAATAGACCTGGGGGGGGGGGAACGTGCTTAGAGTCAGTATTTGGTGGGGACAGTTGGGACTGCAACTCCAGATCTGTTCCATTCAAAAGCCTCTGGTTTC
Organism: Halichoerus grypus; assembly: GCF_964656455.1. Taxonomy (NCBI): domain Eukaryota; kingdom Metazoa; phylum Chordata; class Mammalia; order Carnivora; family Phocidae; genus Halichoerus; species Halichoerus grypus. The sequence continues at coordinate 128,234,087 of NC_135717.1, forward strand.
CTATTTCATTCCTGGTTGCTGTAGTTCTCAACTGGGAAGAATTCTTCCTCTTCGTCTCTAAGTTTAGCCCTGAATCAGCCCGAGTCTGTGACCTCTCAGTATGTTGAGAAAGGCTGCAGTGCAGTCCGTGGGCAGAAGGGATCACTCTAGGGAGTAGCTGCTCTTGAGATCTCGGCGGCACGAATATTTCAGGACTTGATCTCAGTCAAGTTCTCCAATATTGCCATTTTCCAAAATACCGTGAAAAGAGGGAATTAAGACAACGTTCACTCCTGACTTCCTCACTCCACAACGCCAAAAAAAAAAAAAAAAAAAAAGTAAAAAGGAATTAAATGAGCTTATTTACTTTAAGAATTTCACGTCTGGATTATTCTGAGGCGATCATGGGACTCCACTGCAGCCAACACAGCCTTTAAAACAGTTACAGATCTATCCCTCCAGACTATGATATTCCCCAGTGACAGCCTCGCACGTGTCCAGCATTCTGCACACCTGTGACTATTAGAATGTTTGCAATCAGGAGTTCAATGTCTGTCTTCCCCACTATCATCGCACGCCGTACCCTGTCGTTGGCTGTCGAGGACGGGGCGGGATTTGCAGTTCTAGGAATCCGAAACTGCTCACTGCGCAGGGCTCCCTAGCTTCACGCTTAGAGTGAGGGAGGGACAGGCAGAGGGTGTGGACCAGGTCGGACTCCAGACAGCCCCCAGTCTCCCCGCCCCCCGCTACAGAGAACTGGAAGCCAGCCGCCGCACCAGCCCGGGCGGCAGGATAGGCGGCGGAGGCCCAGGCTGGTCCGGCGAGCGTGCGCACGCGCACCCGCGCGCGCCGGCCGTCGGTCACGTGGCCCCCGGCCAGGGCTCGCGAAGCCGGAAGTGTCCCGGGGCTCAAGGAGGCCGCGGGAACCCGCTGGAGGTAGTGCGACGGAGACCGGGCGCGGTAAGCGGGGCGGCGCGGGCGGAGGGCCCGAGCTGCGCGGGGCACGGGCGGCGAAGCCGGCATGGGCCGGCGAGGAGCGCTCCCTCCCCCTGTGGGAAATTGGGATGCTGAGTCAGAGCGGGGGCGGGGCGGGCGACCCGAGAAGCCCAGCACTACCCTAGGCCGAGCCCTGCCCGGACCTTGGCTGGGTGGACGCCGCCCCACGGGGGTCTGGGGCTCCCGATACCCGGTGGAATGGTCGCGCGGGCCGGTCCCTTCCATCTCTGCTCCTCGCCCCCTGGGCGGCCCTATGACCGGGGCCCTCCCGGGTCAGCGTATAGCGATGTTAGGCACGAAGAAAGAGGACGTGCCCGTTACCGGGTATGGGCCCTGGCCGCCCCGGAGAGACGGATTCCCCGTTTTTCTTAAGAGTTTGACCGCTTTCTACCCCTCTTTATGAGCGTTGACACTATCGGCAGTGTTTAAATGGTTCGATTTTTCAGATGATTGAAGAGACGTTTCGTTAGGGTTTTAGTGATGACAACGGCGGGGATTGACTAACCGGAAGCTGGAAGCAGAGGACGTCTATTAGTATACACACATATAATGGGAATTCCCAAACATTTCCTTTGGGAAATGGCTTACGGGTTTATCTTCCAGTCCGTTTCCCAGGTATTTTCAGTAGGTGGCCCCAAAACAAGGTCTACCCGTTAATTGTCCAGTGCAGAACCGAAGACCCACTTTTTTCACTCTAGAACACTGAATTATTAACATAGTGGTGAAGTTTGGAAATCCTTGAACTTTGTCCATATGCCTGTCATCAAACCTGTTTTCATCTGTGGACAAATAGTAACTTTCGTTTTGGACAGTATGAGGAAGTAGGTAGGCTTAAGGCAGTCACTAGTAACATACTTGTTGAGTGCCTGCCTATAGTGTATCAAAATTTGGTGAAGATTTATAAAGCAAACACCTTGTGGATGTGCTGAGTCATGTTTTAGCATGCTGTTATTGTGGGTTTATTGGAAGATAGTTTCAAAAGACGTTTCCCCCTCATCATTGTGAAACTAGGCTTATATCTTCATATAGAAAGCAGATATCTTAGCTGATAAATGTGCTTATATATTATTCACTAGATACGTGTAGGTACCTAATGACACTATTTTACATTTACAGTTATCTCAGCACAGTTACAGTAATTAGGGAAGGTTTTTCATTATTGAAAAATATTTGAAAATACTGAAAAGATAATTGAGAAGTTTATTATTATTAACCTCAGCTGACAGATGTGTATTCCTTACTTGTCAGAAGTGGATCTTATTTTTATTGCTTGTTTCCAATAAATTTCTGTGGATAACATTCCTTATCTAAACTAGATGTGCGGTAAAATTAGATATCTTAGTATGTAAGATTGTTGAAAATTGGCCATTCTTTATGTTCCTAATCCTTCTTGGAATAATGTAGTCATTAATTCATCACTGAATACCTAATCTGTTCTAATGGACTATAAAGGGATATCAGGATCTGTTCTGATCTGATATTACAGCAGGTTTAAGGTGGCATGGTGAGATTTTTATTCCAACATGGAGCTCAAGTATTTTTAACATCCTTATAGTGATACAACTTTTCAGTATTAAAGGAGAAGGCTGGGTAGTGGTTATGCTTTTTTCTTAAATTGACTTTATTTTTTAGAGCAATTTTAGGTTTACAGCAAAATTGAGCAGAAGGTACAATTTTACTTAATACATAATAGCCTCCACTTGCTTGTTTTTTAAGACTTGGTAATATACACTTAATATGCATATATTTATATACTTGGAGATTGGATAATTTATATTTTAGTTTCGGAAGAGTTAGTAACCTTTCAGGAATAAAAAATTTTGCACCTTTCCATTATGATTGTTGGAAACTGTGCAGATAAAATTTTACCTTATGGAAATGTTATGCCATTGTTTTCATTAGTGTATCCCTGCCCTTAAAGAAACAAAGTAATTCTTTTCTATATTTCTGTTATATTTTACATTATTACTTTAAGACACTTTATAATTCATCATTGACTAAGCTTTCAAAACATTTGAAGAAGATAAGTGGCCCATATCACTCTCACTAAGAAAGATAAAATTAGAAAGGAAATAGATATTTCTGCAGCCCTGTGATAAGTGAGTTAAAGTGAATACATGTCATTGGTTAATGTTTTTTCAGAGCCCACATGGCATTTTAGTCTTTAATATTATTGGAAGTAGAGATTTTTACATTAGACTGTACACTTCAATTTAGCAATAACTAAGTGTGATCTTACTGGAGACTAAAAATAGCTAACATTTGTTCCTTAAATGTATTGTTCCCTTAAAACAAACATGCAGATTTTTTCTTCTCTCTTAGTTTAACAAGAAGATCTCCTGACCAAGCCGAGATGCAGAGCACTTCTAATCATCTGTGGCTTTTATCTGATATTTTAGGCCAAGGAGCTACTGCAAATGTCTTTCGTGGAAGGCATAAGGTTGGTTCAGAAGGCTTTTTATCACTTGTGAAGGCTTTTTATCACTGTATATGTTTTCTTTTGAGAAGCACACTTGTACTAAAACGTGAGACTTGATGTTTTTGCTTATACTGTCTAAAGAGAGTTCCTGTTTTTGTGGTTCATGTATAGCTTGTGTTAGAGTTAGTGATATCTACCCAGTGGTGGCAGAGGTTAGGTGTTGGGTGTGGAGAGAAAAAGGAGATTGGTTTAAACAAGGGACTAGGAAGATTAGTGTAGATAAGTGTGCCTTTTGATTCTTTCCCCAACCTATTCCTCCTATGGTAGGGAATGATCTCACTAGCAGAGAAGTTCCGTATGGCAGGGCATTGGGGTGGGCTGCAGACGAGGGAGAAGTATGGGAAGACAGATGTATAGTTCGAGGGGAATCCACAGATGATTCTCATATGCTATACTACAGCTTCATGTCGCAGTAAACAGCATCCTACAAGGTAGAGTGGAATAAAATAAGATTATCAGCAAGGAGCCCACACTTAAAAGGTATGAGGTAAACAGAACTTGTTAGTGGAAGTGAGAATAGAATAAAAGGGCTAATCTTGGAGGCACTTGAAGAACCAAAAAGACTTTCTGTCAGATTCTATATTGGAGGATGAAATTAAAGATAATTAAAATAATTTAAAATGAAGAAATTTAAGATCATTAAAGTTTCTATTCTGGGAAGGAAGCTGGAAAAATAATACAGAAAAAATTATTCTATAATGCAAACAATCCACTAATTTTTCAGCACTGTGAATTTTTTTTGAGCTAAATGATGTTCAGAGGCCTTTAAATTCTTATTTTCAGAAACAAGAGCTTTAAATATTTTAGTAAGGAGGAGTTTCATGTTTTCCTTCCTGTTTTCCTGTAGCCTGTGATTGCCAATCAGTTCTGTCCGAAACAATAAGATAAGCTTTCGGAAGGGAGGGGCTGTTTGGGCTGTTTCCTCTGGGGAGAGCAGATGACTATAAACAGCCTCTGGTTCCTAGAAAATGAATCAGAAGTGTCATACAGCTTTTAGCCTTTTTCACTCTGATTCTAGGATTGTCCACAGGTTCTGGGTCCTTGATTCAATTTCTTGTGGTCTCTGGATCCTTTATCAAGTCCATTGTGATCAACTTTGGATATTCCTGTCCTAGAGATTGTTTTTGTTTTGTGCCCTGTGCGAAGAAGAAGAGAAATTGGGGGGGGTGACACAGGATTTAGCGTTGAGACCACATCTGACTGTCTATCTTCCTGTGACCCAAGTTAACTTAACAAACTTTAATAATCACTTGGTATGTGACAGGCACTGTGATGGGTCTGGTGAACATAACTGCAAATAATGTACAGTTCCTTCCCACAAAGTTTTGGGTTTAGTAGCAAGGTTGGCATTGGAAGGGACAGAAATTGGAAACTGATGGAATGATAGTTACTTAGATACTCAAGTGTCCTTCATTTAAGTTCCTACATATAGTAGGCATTCTGCAAATATTTGTGGAATAAATGAATGAATGAATGAGGACAGATTAGACCACCTGAAGATAACCTGAAGTTCTTCTTCAAAGGAAACGAGAATGTATTTTATCCAATATAATCAGAAAGCCTAAAATAAGGATTTGAGAGTCATAGGAATTTACTTAAAAGATTGTGAAGAGTCAGTTTAGTATTCAGTATCTAATATTCTTCCCAGGGATGTATTTTGAGAAATCATGTTTGTTCTCAGTGACATCAGTTCTAAAGGTTTAGGACTATACCCAAAAAATCCTGCTTGCCCTAATAACTATTTAAGGGTTTTTAACCATGATATTAGTAAACCTTTTTATATTACTTTCTTAATCTGTCTCTTTCTCAGTGAGTTTCCCCAGTTGCTCATTTGTTAGGATTCTCCTACTTTTGAATTTAGTTGGAAATAAGTATCCTCAAGAAAAATCTTGGTGGTGTATGTTGGGTGGTATAGATTTAGCAGTGTTCTTACTCTGGTTGAACAAATGGAAAAACAGTATAATTAAACTGTGCTTTGGTTGTTATTCTGTTTTCATATTGTCTGAAAATGAGTAGTAGGCAAGAGTGAGGGAGGTGTGATCACATCACAGAGATGGTGGTCTCCAGATAGTGATCTTGAAGAGTGGTTGTGAAGCAGTTAAATGGTTTTAAGAAAAAAGATCATGAGATTCTGAAGTGAGAAAAAGAGCATGAGACTCTGACTGAGAAAAAGATTGTGAGCTTCTGAGGTGATCATGGCTATGAGCAGTGAATCTGTATGGAAAGCTGTGGAGAGGGCATCAAAGCAGGCACAGCACGGAGATCCTGACAGACAGGCAGCCATGAAATATGTTAAGGCACGTGGTGCTTGAACCCCAAAGTCAAAGAGGAAATGATCTTTCCACTTGCTCCAGGGAAGTTCAGCCTTGGGTTATGGGGAAAGTAAGATTAAACTCAAAGAATCTGGACTGACCACCAAGGAGAGGCTTGCCAATTAGAATGATTGGAAGGAAGTGGGGGAGTCTGAAAGAGAGCCTTAAAGTAAAGTTAATATGAAAGGGGCGCCTGGGTGGCTCAGTCGGTTAAGCGGCTGCCTTCGGCTCAGGTCATGATCCCAGGGTCCTGGGATCGAGCCCCACGTCGGGCTCCCTGCTCAGTGGAGAGCCTGCTTCTCCCTCTCCCTCTGCCTGCCTCTCTACCTACTTGTGCTCTCTTCTCTCTCTCTGTCAAATAAATAAAATCTTTTTAAAAAAGTAAATGAAGTTAATATGAAGAACATAAGAAGGTAACATTTACCTGAAATTAAGCATATATTTGTACCTCTAAGAGTCCCTCCCAGCTACAGCTGTGCATTGTAATTTTCTGTGCAATCTACTTCAGTATGCCATGAGAGAGTGAGAGTGGGGTGCTGTAGGTATATCCATAGAGAAAAGGAAATGTTTTTGATCCTCAAAGAGAAGGCTCTATAAAGAAACAGTCTGCCCTAGTCATCTAGGTGAAGTCGCAGAAAGATCTCCAAGGCAGCAGTGATGCAATCCAATGAGGAGAGGCTACTTAAACCCAACTGACTCCAGCTCCTACTTCCATACGCACATCTATACGCACATCTACAGGCACAGTATTGCAGCTAGGGAGTGTTTCTTTTTTTTTAAGATTTTATTTATTTGACAGAGAGAGAGCATGCACAAGCAGGGGGAAGGACCAAGGGAGAGGGAGAAGCAGGCTCCCAACTGAGCACAGAGCCCAGCATGGGTCTCGATCCCAGGACCCTGGGATCATGACCTGAGTTGAAGGCAGACACTTAACCGACTGAGCCACCCAGGCATCCCTACTTTGAGCTTCTTAATGAAATTTCATATATGGAGTATAGTTTTCAATCTCTCTTTTCCTGTTTAGTTTTTAAAGTATTAGACCTGGAGAAACCCTTCTAAATTCCACTTTCTTATCTAAAATATACTTTCACATTTGGTATTATTAGAGCTCTTATATGTAAATGACTGTCTTTGCCTCATGTATCATAATGGAAGCTTTTTTTTTTTTTTAACTTTTATGTATTTATTTTTAAGTAGGCTGTAGGCCCAGTGTGGGGCTTGAACTCACGACCCTGAGATCAAGAGTTGCATGCTCTACTGACTAAGCCAGCCAGGCACCCCGGAACCTTTTTAATATGAAAGAAAATAGCCTTTTCTTCATTCCAAAGCATACAATTTGAGAGAAATTTGGAGCAGCTGACTGATTTTAGCTTTAAAAAGAAATCAAGAGCTCTAGTATAGTTACCTATGCTTAAAAATATTTGGGTGTTCTAACACCAGTCAGAATGGCCAAAATTAACAAGTCAGGAAACAACAGATGTTGGCAAGGATGTGGAGAAGGGGAAACCCTCCTACACTGTTGGTGGGAATGCAAGCTGGTGCAGCCACTCTGGAAAACAGTATGGAGGTTCCTCAAAAAGTTGAAAATAGAGCTACCGTACGACCCAGCAATTGCACTACTGGGTATTTACCCCAAAGATAACAAATGTAGTGATCCAAAGGGGTATGTGCACCCCAGTGTTTATAGCAGCAATGTCCACAATAGCCAAACTATGGAAAGAGCCAAGATGTCCATCAACAGATGAATGGATAAAGAAGATGTGGTATATATATATACAATGGAATATTATGCAACCATTAAAAAAACCCGAAATCTTGCCATTTACAATGACGTGGATGGAACTAGGGGGTATTATGCTAAGTGAAATAAGTTAATCAGAGAAAGACATGTATCGTATGATCTCACTGATAGGAGGAATTCTTAATCTCAGGAAACAAGCTGAGGGTTGCTGGAGTGGTGGGGGGTGGGAGGGATGGGGTGGCTGGGTAATGGACATTGGGGAGGGTATGTGCTATGGTGAGTGCTGTGAATTGTGTAAGACTGATGAATCACAAGCCTGTACCTCTGAAACAAATAATACAGTATACGTTAAAAAAAAAAAAAAGAAGAGGATAGTAGGAAGGGAAAAATGAAGGTGGGAAATTGAAGGGGGAGACAAACCATGAGAGACTATGGACTCTGAGAAACAAACTGAGGGTTCTAGAGGGGAGGGGGGTGGGGGGATGGGTTAGCCTGGTGATGGGTATTAAAGAGGGCACGTTCTGCATGGAGCACTGGGTGTTATACGCAAACAATGAATCATGGAACACTACATCAAAAACTAATGATACAATGTATGGTAATTAACATAAAATTTTAAAAAAATATTTGGGTGTTCTATAAGACAGATAAATTGCTATAGCTAGTTCTAATAGTACCTTTTAATCTGCTTTATAATATCATAAATAAATAAAACCTTTCTCTTTTTTTTTAGAAAACTGGTGACTTATTTGCTATCAAAGTATTTAATAATATAAGCTTCCTTCGTCCAGTGGATGTTCAAATGAGAGAATTTGAAGTGTTAAAAAAACTCAATCACAAAAATATTGTCAAATTATTTGCTATTGAAGAGGAGGTAAGTAGTCAAGCTTTAGTTAATCTTGTCATATTTATTGTAAATATTGTAATTCAGGAGAAATGACCTAATATAAAAAATTGTTTTATAAACAGTGAGCTTTTTTAAATGGTGAAAATTAGAGCTCATATAACCAAATATTCTGTCCTCAAAGATTCTTTTTTTTTTTCCTCAAAGATTCTTGAAGAGATAAAACAATGGAAATAAAGTATCATGGAATCAGAACAAGTAGTGTAAGAAATAAGAGTAAAGAATATGGTTACCAGTATTTTTACTAAAAATAAAAACTAAGTGAAATTAAATTGGCATAATTATACAAGGAGGAAGTCAAGCAATAGAAAGAAGGCTTTGTAAAAGAAAAAAATCCTAGGAATCCAGAAATTAATATAGTATATGAAATATATACTGTATATGTTAATATAGTATGTAAAAGATAAAATTGACTTTAGGGAGAAACTGAAAAGAGAATGTTAATTCAGGGGAAAAAAATGTCATTAGGAAAATTATCTAGAAGTAATGGAAATAGAAATTTAGTTTGATCCCTTTAGACGTGAGTAATCAGTCAAATCACACCTTTTGAATAATAATTTGGCAGTTTATATTCCTTATAATAGTGATTTCATTTTTAGTGAGTATTTCTTAGGAGCTAATCAGAAATGTAAATTATAGTTTTATGCACAAAGATATTCATTGCTGCCCTGTTTATGATAAAGAATGGTTAAATAAGTTAGAATATGTGATAGATAGTTACTCAGTTTGTTACGCTCGAGGTTAAGAGTGTAGCCCTCCAGACTGCCAGGTTTGTTGAAGACTTCTGATACCAGCTGCAGAAGAGTTTGGCTTACTGCACAGTCAAAGAGCACAGTCCCCCCAAGACTGTGCTTATTCAGACACTAGCTGCAAGTTCAGAAGTCCCCTAGGGCTACCATCACATCAGACTCGCTGGCTACAAATTTGGGGCTCCCCATGACTGCCCCCAGATTTGATAATTTGCTATAAAACATTGAATGACTCAGGACGCCTGGGTGGCTCAGTCAGTTAAGTGTCCAGCTCTTTATTTCAGCTCATGTCATGATCTCAGGGTCCTGGGATTGAGCCCCATGTTGGCCTTCACACTCTGGTTAGGATTCTTTCCCTTTTCCTCTGCCGGCCCTCCCCCCACCCCCCACTGTGCGCTCTCTCTCTCTAAATAAATAAATAAGTCTTAAAAAAAATAGAATGTTGAATGACTCACAGAACTCAGGAAAGCACTATACTTAACAGTTTTATTAGAGCAAAAGGATACAGATTAGAACTAGTCAAAGGAAGAAATTCATAGGACAGATGTAGGAGGATTCCAAACATGAATCTTCTTGTCCTCATAGATACAGTACCCTCCTGGCATTGATGTATGACAGTATGCACAGAATATTGCCAGCCTCAGAAACTCACCTGAGCCTTTGGTGTCTAGAGTTTGTGTTGGGACTCAATCACATACTGCCTACATGGCCGACCTTTAGTCTTTAGCCCTTTCCAGAGGTTCAGGCTAACACCTTTAGTCTTCATTTCCTTTGGAAATTGAGATGGACGTACACATCCTAAAACCTCCCTCAAAAATCACATCATTAGACTGTTATGTGGCCAAAGCCCCCATTCAAAGATAACTTCTAGCAGACAAGATACTCCAGATACCTAGTAATCACCTCTTAGTAGCCAAGGGCAGACAAAAACCTGACCTCTCTTGGGGTAAAATTTATTCTTCACTACACAGTAGTTAAGCAGTAATGAAAAGAGATAATTACCAAAGTTTTAATCACCTGGGAATATGGTTATGTGAGAAAAACAGGATTAAAAATATATATGCACAAACCATGAGAGACGATGGACTCTGAAAAACAAACTGAGGGTTCTAGAGGGGAGGGGGGTGGGAGGTTGGGTTAGCCTGGTGATGGGTATTAAAGAGGGCACGTTCTGCATGGAGCACTGGGTGTTATACGCAAACAATGAGTCATGGAACACTACATCAAAAACTCATGATGTAATGTATGGTGATTAACATAACAATAATAAAAGAAAAAATATATATATGCAGTGTGATCTTGAATATACAGTATCATGTGCAAATAGTGTTGTGTATTTCTTATGTGATTTGATATACAGGAAAAAGACTGAAGGGAAATGCACCAAAATGCTAGCATAATTATCTCTGGGTGATGGAATTATGAGTATTTCCCAAATTTTCAACAGTCAACGTATTATTTCGTTATTTAAAAATAACAGTCTTTGGGGCACCTGGGTGGCTTAGTCGTTAAGCGTCTGCCTTCAGCTCAGGTCATGATCCCAGGGTCCTGGGATTGAGCCCCGCATCGGGCTCCCTGCTCCGCGGGAAGCCTGCTTCTCCCTCTCCCACTCCCCCTGCTTGTGTTCCCTCTCTCGCTGTCTCTCTGTCAGATAAATAAATAAAATCTTTAAAAAAAATAAAAAAATAAAAATAAGTCTTTTAAAGTTATTTTTCTCTTTTTATAACTACTCAATAGTAGAGAAATTTAAAATAGTTTATAAAAGGGGGCACCTGGGTGACTCAGTTGGTTAAGTGGCTGCCTTCGACTCGGGTCATAATCTCGGGGTCCTGGGATCGAGCCCCGCGTCAGGCTCCCTGCTCAGTGAGGAGTCTGCTTCTCCCTCTGCCCCTCCCCCCAATTTGTGCTCCCTCTCTCCCTCTCGCTCCCTCTGTCAAATAAATAAATAAAATCTTTTTTAAAATAAATAAAATAGTTTATAAAAGTGTTTTGGGGGGAGCCTGGGTGGCTCAGTTGGTTAAGTGACTGCCTTTGGCTCAGGTCATGATCCCGGAGTCCCAGGATGGAGTCCCACATTGGGCTTCCTGCTCAGTAGGAAGTCTGCTTCTCCCTCTGACCCTCCCTCCTCTCGTGCTCTCTCTCTCTGACCCTCCCCCCTCTCGTGCTCTCCCTCTGCTTCTCCCTCTGACCTTTCCCCACTCTCTCTCCCCCTCAAATAAGTAAATAAAATCTTTAAAAAAAAAATAAAAGTATTTTGGGGATATGCAGAAAAAATTATAAGAGGAAGGAAGGATAAAAAATTGGAGATGACTACAGAATTTTTTTTGGAAATGAATACTGGATTTTAAGACTCAGAATCACATTTTCAAGTTCCTGAAATGGGCATATATCTTATAATCAGTGTGTATATGTAATTTGATAGTATTTCTTTTTCCCTATAAAGCTGTTACTAAATTGATGGTGTATCTTATAATCAATGGTACATTAAAAGGTTTAAAACAAATAAGCAGCTCAAATGCAAATCCGCAGACTAGCACTTTGCTATGAGAGGGACCACTCAGCTATTCTGCCATTTGTTTTTAAGGCTAGCACTCTATTCCCTGAAGTAAAAGTACTTGTCATGAGAAGAATTTCAAGTGTTTTAAGAGATCTGTTAGAAGATTAATGTCCTAAATGTACTATTATGTATTAGAAATTTTTAAAGAACCATTATAACAGTGTAGCAGTGATTTTTCTATTTCAGATTTAGCCAGCTTTCATGGTGGTTTGATCGTCTTCAAAAACAAATCCAATGGGAATTTAGATGTTAATCGTTATATGAGTATAGTCAATACGTATTTAACAAATCCCAGGTAAAGCAATTCACAGTGCCTTTGTTATTGTAGTATATTCTACGTTTAAGTGAAATCAGATAAGTACTAGCATGTAATAAAAACTTACTTTTTATTTTGAGTCCCAATCAGTGATTTTTTTTTTTTTCCAGACAACAACAAGACATAAAGTACTTATTATGGAATTTTGTCCATGCGGAAGTTTATACACTGTTTTAGAAGAGCCATCTAATGCCTATGGACTACCAGAGTCTGAATTTTTAATTGTTTTGCGAGATGTGGGTACGTTTGTTTATCTGATTTTATAGATAATAGGTGTATATAATTTAATGACAGAATTTTTTTTTAAAGATTTTATTTATTTGAGAGACAGAGAGAGAGAGAGAGAGAGAGCATGAGTGGTGGGAGGAACGGGGGAGGGAAGCAGACTCCCCACTGAGTAGGGAGCCTGATGCAGGGCTCGATCCCGGGACCCCGGGATCATGACCTGAGTCAAAGGCAGGTGCTTAATCAACTGAACCATCCAGTTGCCCCAGGAGTTTTTTTTTTTTTTTTTTAAGTAGGCTCCACACCCAGCATGGAGCCCAACACAGGGCTCGAACTCATGACCCCAAGATCAAGACCCAAGCCGTAATCAAGAGTCTGACCCTTAACCGACTGAGCCACCCAGGTCCTCCTAATGACATAAGAATTTTAAAAGTAATACATTATTTTTATATTCAAAACCAAAGACCTTTATGCAGTGCTTTCTTAGATATGACACCAAGAGTATACATACAAAAAGAAAAAATAGATAAATTGGACTTCATCAACATTAAAAACCTTTGTTTTAGAGGACAGTATCAAGTAAGTGAAAAGATTGGGGCGCCTGGGTGGCTCAGTCGTTAGGCATCTGCCTTCGGCTCAGGTCATGATCCCAGGGTCCTGGGATAATTGGGCTCCCTGCTCCGCGGGAAGCCTGCTTCTCCCTCTCCCACTCCCCCTGCTTGTGTTCCCTCTCTCGCTGTGTCTCTCTCTGTCAAATAAATAAATAAAATATTTAAAAAAAAAAAAAAAAGTAAGTGAAAAGACAACCCATAGAATGAGAGAAGATATTTACAAATTGTATATCTGATAAGGATTTTTTATCCTGACAACTTAATCAAAAGACAAATGACCCAATTTAAAAATGGGCAAAAAGAAAAAATAAATAAAAATAGGTAAATGATTTGATAAACATTTCTCCGAAGAAGATGTACATATACGGCCCACAAGCACACAGAAAGTTACTCAAGATTATTTGTCATTAGGGAAATGCAAATCAAAACCACAGAGTGATAGCACTTCATACCCACTAGCATGGCCAAATCTAAAAGATAAAACAGGGGCGCCTGGGTGGCTCATTTGGTTGAGCATCCACTTCTTGGTTTCAGCTTAGGTCATGATCTCAGGGTCATGAGATCGAGCCCGGCCTTGGGCTCCTTGCTCAGCAGGGAGTCTGCTTGTGATCCTGTCCCTCTGCACCTCCCCCTACTCATGCATGTGCTGTCTCTCTCTCTCTCTTAAATAAATTAATTAATTTAAAAAAAAAGACAAAACAAAAACAGGTGTTGGCAAGGATGTGAAGAAGTTGGACCCTCATATACAGCTGGTGGGATTGTAAAAAGGTACAGCCGCTTTGGAAAACAGTCTTAACAGTTCCTCAAAAGATTAAACATAGAATTACCATGTGACTTAGCAATTCCATTGCTAGGTATTTACCTGAAAGAATTAAAAACATACCCACACAAAAACTTGTACACCAGTATTCATAATAGCCAAAAATGGAAGTAGCCCAAGTGTCCATCAACTGATGTATAAACAAAATGTCCATTATCCATGCAATGACATATTACTCCTTCATGAAAAAGAAAATGAGGCACTTGGCTCACTCAACCGGTAGAGCATGTGACTCTTGATCTTGGGGTCACGAGTCGGGCCTAGAGCTTACTTTGAAAAAAAGAGAGAAATAAAGTAGTGATACATGCTGTGACATTGATGCACCTTGAAAAGTTATGCTAAGTGAAGGAAACCAGACACAAAGGTCACAATATTTATGATTTCATTTATATGAATTGTTCAGAATAGGCAAATCCATAGAGACAGAAAGCAGATTAGTCATTGCCAGGGGTTTGAGGGGATGGCAGAGTTGAGTGACTGCTAATGGGTATGGGGTTTCTTTTTGGCGTAATGAAAATGTTCTGAAAATAGTGGTGATGGTTGTACACTTTGACTCTTCTAAGAACTACTCAATTGTATACTTTAAAAGCCTGAATTTTATGATACATGAATTTTATCTCAAAGCTATTTTAAAAAAAAAGAATATGGCAACCAAAGGGAATAATATCTTCTTGACGAGAAATGAATCAGTATTTGAGGAATGGGAAAAGTCCAGTGATAAAGAAGGCATAAGGTTAGTGGGAATTCTTGAACTTGACACTGGAAGCAGTGTGGAGACCCCTTAGGCGAGGATAAGAGGAGAGAGAAATAATATATGCTACAGCCTGTTTAACCAAGTAGAAGTTATAGATAATTGATGACTTCCTAAGTATACCGGTAACCCTGAATTTTCATAATTGAATGTGATACCCCTAAGTTTATTTCCATATGTTATATTTGGACATTCATCTATCAGCTGTCAAATCTTTCATACTGGCGTACAGTGGCACTGCTTGTCAGTTAGCCAGAACAGTTTAATTTCAGCAATGTAGCCACCTTTACCCTTAAAAAAAAAAAAGGAAAATGACCTTTGAAGAATAGCTTTAAGCATGTAAGAAATATAGGTCTGTGGAAGCCAGTCTGACACTTTGCTTCTATTACTTTTTTACTGTTTTATGTATTGAGTGCAGTTTACTTTTTTATGGAATTTTTTCCCAAGCTAAAGAAATATGAAACTGTGGTGAAAGATTGGTAATTTCTCAGGAATCATTATTCTTAAGTTTAGGCAGATTACCCACATGTATATAACTAAAAGTAATTCAGGAAGTCATATGCTTAAGACCATTTTGTTCCATTTCCTAATAGTACTTAATTAAGAGAGATTGGACTCTTCCCTAGACCATATTGATCCTTATTCTTAAACTCTGTTACTCAGACATGAGATATAAAATGTAAATACTGTTTATTCCTTCTTTGGTAAAAATGATTTTAGACCAACTTATGGAAAAACATATTGAGTGAATATGAATGAATTTGATGTGCATACACATAGATGCCTACATTATGATTTCCTTTGTTTTATTTTAATAAGTCGGTGGAATGAATCATCTCCGAGAGAATGGCATAGTACACCGTGATATCAAGCCAGGAAATATCATGCGTGTTATAGGGGAAGATGGACAGTCTGTGTACAAACTCACAGATTTTGGTGCAGCTAGAGAATTAGAAGATGATGAGCAGTTTGTTTCTCTGTATGGCACAGAAGAATATTTGGTAAGTCATGTATCACTAATTTATTTAAAGCTGAATATGTTGTAAATAATGAGTAACTGGTCAAACTAGTTCACTATAAAATGTCTTAGTAACTTTTATGACAAAAATTAAACTTTATTCTCATGTATATGGTGTGTAATGAGGGAATTAGATATTGGTATCTAAGGATGCTGTTATTTTTCTGTTAGAAATTCTTTTTTTTTTAATAAAGATTTCATTTATTTATTTGACAGAGAGAGAGAGAGACACAGCGAGAGAGGGAACACAAGCAGGAGGGGGTGGGAGAGGGAGAAGCAGGCTTCCCGCTGAGCAGGGAGCCCAATGCGGGGTTCGATCCCGGGACCCTGGGATCATGACCTGAGCCGAAGGCAGACGCTTAATGACTGAGACACCCAGGTGCCCCTCTGTTAAAAATTCTTATAAGTTTTATAAAACTAAAGTTCTTTAATTTTACTAATGCTATGGATCTATATTAAAAGAAAAAGCTATATATACGTTTCAGAAGCATGTAGCTAGTAAATGCTCCCTTTTTTGGATCAGAGCAGTTAACATATTACAAGCTTGTTATAATGATATCCCCTGTAGAGCAAAATTCATTACAATTCTGAAGCAGAAGATTCTATTCAGGGAGGTTGGTTATTGAAATACAGAAAGGAACATTATTAGAAACACAGAAAATGAAATGCTTTTGAAAAGATCTAACTTGAAATGCTAGAAAGCTAGAAAAGCTGTGTTTGAAACTGTGTAGATGTGTTTGTGGAAAGTCAGTAAGCATTTGAAACACGAAAATATACTTAAAAGTAAGTGTATTTAATTTTTCAAGGAACCACCATACTGTTTTCCATGTGGCTGCACCAATTTACATTCCCAGCAACAGTGCCTGAAGATTCCCTCCTTTTCTCCACATCCTTGCCAACACTTGTTATTTCTTGTCTTTTTATACTAGCCGTTCTGACTGGTGTGAGGTGGTATCTCATGATTTTGATTTGTTTTTCCCTGATGATTAAGTGATGTTGAGCATCTTTCCCTGTGACCATTGGCCATCTGTGTGTCTTCTTCAGAAAAAATGTCTTTTCAGGTCTTCTTCCCATTTGTTAATTGGATTATTTATGGGTTTTTTGGTGTTGTATGAGTTCTTCTTTTTTCTTTTTGAGAAATCTCTACACCCAACACGCGGCTTGAACTAACAACCCCAAGATCAGGAGTCGCATGCTCCACTGATTAAACCAGCCAGGCTCCCCTGTATGAGTTCTTTATGTGTCTTGGATATTAACCCCCTACCGGAAATATCATTTGCGAATATCTTCTCCCATTTAGTAGATTGCCTTTTCATTTCATTGATGGTTTCCTTTGCTGTGCAGAAGCTTTTTATTTTGGTGTAGTCCCAGTACTTTATTTTTCCTTTCATTTCCTTTGCTTGTGGTAACTACATATATAGTGGTGAGCTTTGTGTAATGTGTAGAATTTTTTTTTTTAAGTAGGCTCCCCACCCAATGTGGGGCTCGAACTCACAACCCTGAGATCAAGAGTTGCATGCTCTACTGATTGAGCCAGCCAGGCACCCCTAGAATTATTGAATCATTATGTTGTACACCTGAAACTAAAATAACACTGTATGTCAACTATATTTCATTAATAAAAATTTAAAATAAGTAAGTACATTTAACATGTAATCAGGAAGCTTATAATATAAAGCTATCACTAACTGCTCATGGCTCTGGGCTTTATTTATCTTTAAAGTCTTAGATTCTGGGGCACCTGGGTGGCTCAGTCGTTAAGCGTCTGCCTTTGGATATCGAGCTCCGCGTCGGGTTCGCTGCTCGGCGGGAGGCCTACTTCTCCCTCTCCCACTCCCCCTGCTTGTGTTCCCTCTCTCGCTGTTCTATCTGTCAAATAAATAAATAAATAAAATCTTTAAAAAAAAAGAGAGAGAGAACAGGTAGAGAAAGGCCCAATGTATCTTAAAAAATAGAAATTTGAAAAATAGTTTATGGAGCCATCCCCACCTCCCACCCCTCCTACACACCACACACAAAATCCAGGGATTGTGACCCTTTGGGAGTCAGATTCATAGATTGCATCATTTAGAAACACCCTCCTAGTAGTGTTATCTGCATTGGTTCCTGGGCCCTTGGGCCACAGCCACATACCACAATGTCATAAGGCATTTGTTTTGATTTGGATGATCAAATCTTTGGTCATCTCTACTCTACTTTGGTCCATAGTACACGCTTGTAGCTTTATCTTCCAAGAATCTTAAAGTTCTAATGCATAACTTCTGTAAAGGCAAATGTCAGGAGGCTAAGCATGTATGACTCCTGGTTGTATTCTGCAGAGCTAAATGTCCATCAGAATCTCTGTCTGGACCTGTAAGCTCCTAAGTCATGTCCTGTAAGATTTATCTCTACTCCGGAACTCTAATATAGTGTCTCCTGGGCTTAAAGTCATGTGTTTAACATCAGATCAGCTGCTTGTCTGGGTTGCTACATCCCCAGTCAACCCAGTCAGGCTAGTCCTCTGAAATAATTTTAGAAAATTTGATTTTTATCTCAGAATCCATCTGACTTGCTCTGATGGACTGCGTGTCAGGGATAAGGAAAAGGAATCAAGGCTGCCTGAAAGGTTTGGGGTATAAGCAACTGGATAGGTGGTGGTATTGCTTACTTAGAGGATAAAGATTAGAAGGAAACCAGTTTGAGAGTGAAGACCAAGAGTCTATTTTATATATGTGAAGTTTGAGCTACTTTTTGGATATTAAAGAAAATAGTAGAATATATGAATCTGGAGCTCAGGGCGGGAGATAGTTTTGGGAGTTAAAGTATATAGAGAAGGGGCACCTGGGTGGCTCAGTTGGTTAAGCGTTTGCCTTTGACTCAGATCATGATCCTGGGGTCCGGGGATCAAGCCCCCGTATTGGGCTCCCTGCTCAGCGGGGAGCCTGCTTCTCCCTCTGCCCCTCCTTGTGCCTGCTGCTCTGCCTGCTTGTGCTCTCTCTCTCTCTGTCAAATAAATAAAATCTTAAAAATAAAGTATATAGATAATATTTAATGCCATAGGCCTAAATAGGAGATGAGGAAATAAGGCAGTTATAAGTGTGAACAGCTATTTTGAGAAGTTTTGCTATGGTGGGAAGCAGAGAATTGGGTCATAGGTAGAAAGGGTGGTGAGGTCAATTTAGGGTTTTTAAAAAAAAAAAAATGGGAGATCTTAGGGATGCCTGGGTGGCTCAGTCAGATAAGTGACTCTTGATTTCAGCTGAAGTCATGATCGCAGGATCGCGAGATCAAGCCCTGCATTGGGCTCTGTGCTGGGTGTGGAGCCTGCTTAAGATTCTCTCTCTCCCTCTCCCGCGCCCCCCAAAAAGAGAAAGAAAATGGGAGATCTTAAAGTATGTATGTAAGCTGAAAGGAATGATCCAATAGGGGGAAATTGATACATAAAATAAAAGGGGTAATTGCAGGAACGGATTTCTGGAATTGGTGAGACAATAGGGTGGGTTCCACGGCACAGATGAAAAAGTTAGCCCTTGATGGGAGCAGTTCCATCGTAACTGGAAAGTAGGCCTGGAGTCTGGACACAGATTCAGATAGGTTGGTATTTGATAAAAGGCATAGGGAGAATTGATCTCTGATTGATATGATGGAATTTGTAGGTGTTATTGAATACCCATCTGTGTGTAATGTATTACTATAGAACCCAAGTTCGTTTCTTCATCTTTTTTTTTTTTAAGCATCCTGATATGTATGAGAGAGCAGTACTAAGAAAAGATCATCAGAAGAAGTATGGAGCAACAGTTGATCTTTGGAGCATTGGGGTAACATTTTACCATGCAGCTACTGGATCACTGCCATTTCGACCATTTGAAGGGCCACGTAGGAATAAGGAAGTGATGTAAGTGGTTTCTCTATCTAAAATTTGAAATAATTTTAAAAATGTATTTCTGTCTTTGTTTCATCACACATTAGGGGTGTATACTAATGAAAATTAATTTTAGCCATCATTTCTGATATTTTAAGCTATTTTGTTTTGAATAAGAATACAGCTTTATAAAGTATATAGGCATAATTTTTCATATTGTGTTTAAGTATCTTATATACAAAGTGAAAATGGCATCAGTCTTTGGTCCGTTATTAAAAATATCCTGCTCTCTGGATTCTTTTTCAGCACACTGTTTATTTCTCTTTGTGTACTACTTATTGGGGTTTTTCCTTTATATATAACTGAAAAAAAATAGTGTTTCTGTGGAGTACTACAACCATTACCAGATCTAAAAGAAATAAAAAAAAAAAAGAAATGAAATTTTTACCCTGAACTGATCTGATTTCTTTTACCATTTCAAAAATAACATTTAATATACATATATATAACATTTAATAAATTTTTTTCTAGTGTTGTGGTTTCAGTCCAAAGACTGAATGTATTTTACTAGTACATTATACCTTTATATACTGCCATAATTATTGGGAAACAGTTACTGTATAAAATCACTGTTGTAGGGGCGCCTGGGTGGCTCAGATGGTTAAGCATCTGCCTTTGGCTCAGGTCATGATCCTAGGGTCCTGGGATCGAGTTCCGCATCGGGCTCCCTGCTCAGCGGGGAGCCTATTTCTCCCTCTGCCTCTCTCTCTCTCTCTCTCTCTGTGACTCTCATGAATAAATAAATAAAACATTTAAAAAAAATAAAATAAAATCACTGTTGTAAACCAAATAAATATAAAGGAGGAAGGAGAGGGGCAGCTGGGTAGCTCAGTGGGTTAAGCGTCTGTCTTCAGCTCAGGTCATGATCCCCGAGTGCTGGGATCAAGTCCTGCATCATGCTCCCTGCTCAGTGGGGAGCCTGCTTCTCCCTCTCCCTCTGTCCCTCCCTGTCCTCTCATGTTCTCTCTCTCTCTCTCAAATAAATAAAAGGGAGGAAAGAGATGGAATTCTAGATGTGAAATTTTTTTTTTAAGATTTTATTTATTTATTTGACAGCGGGAGAGAGAAGAAGCAAGGCGAGCAGCAGGCAGAGGGAGAGGCAGTCCAGTGTATCCAGTCATTCTTTAGATCTTAACATTTCTCTCAGACTTTTATATTTAACCCTGCCTTTTGTAAGCAAACATGACTTCAATAATCACAACTATAAAAATATAATCTTTCATCTAATCTCACTTCAGGAAATTGAGGGAGAAGGATGTTTTTCTGTTTGTTGATTTGAGGAGGTAAAACCAGCTGATACAATGACTTTTGCTAAAACCTGGATATCTAAATGTTTTCAGCAAGAACAGTCTGCAAATTCATGGGAAGAATCCATTACTGTACTGATGATTTTGGTATAACGTCATTTTGAGCCTGCTTTAAAGCAGTGCCCATTTTATAAAATCTCTTCATTAATGAAGGCTGAGAGCAATTTGTGTTTTTCTCATTAAACATAAACTGTACCTAACAGTTTAATCATGTTTTTGTTGTCACACATACACTTGAAAGCTTTTGCGCATTTCTTGCTGCCCTAAGATTGGTTTAAATAAAAGCATGATGCTCCCTAATAAAGGAAACGTGTGACTCATCAGCAACTAGGAATACCTGATAATTTTGTCATCATGTGCACAGATATACCATTAGAAGAATTTATTTCTTTATATGCACAGCTTTTCATGAACACTGATAATGTTCAGAGGTGCTTAAAATAGTAATAAAAACTGTTTTACTATTGGGCGCCTGGGTGGCTCAGTCGTTAAGCGTCTGCCTTCAGCTCAGGTCATGATCCCAGGGTCCTGGGATCGAGTCCCACATCGGGCTCCCTGCTCTGTGGGAAGCCTGCTTCTCCCTCTCCCGCTCCCCCTGCTTGTGTTCCTGCTCTCGCTATGTCTCTCTCTGTCAAATAAATAAATAAAATCTTTAAAAAAAAAAAAAAAAAAAAACTGTTTTACTATTGAAGGATGCATTTGTCTCACATTATAGTAGTGTTGTTCCCTCAGCATCTCATTTACGTGTTATTAGTGTATTTATATGTGGGTCTTATCAAAATTAGTAAAGCTTTTCCAAAAATTTTAAGGATTCTGCCATCATTCTATTCACTTCTTTCTTGCATTAGTCTCACATATCTCTACTTATTCCTCCACAGTCAGATCTTTCTCATGTGAATGCAACTTATTTTTCACATTAAATTGCTTCTTCTGTGAAAAATATGTTAAGGCAGAACTCCTGGGTGCCTCTCCTGAGAAAGCAGCACGTGGTCCAGATCAGTGGTACCTGGTGTCTTCTGCTTTTATAAAGAATATATTGATTTGCTCAGAGCACATTTATGTAGACCTTAAACAAACAAACAAAAAATTATGCCGGAGGGGCTCCCGGGTGGCTCAGTCAGTTAAGCGTCTGCCTTCGGCTCAGGTCATGGTCCCAGGGTCCTGGGATCGAGCCCCGCATCAGGCTCCCTGCTCAGCGGGAAGCCTGCTTCTCCCTCTGCTCCCTGCCCCCCGCTTGTGTTCTCTCTCTCTCAAATAAAATATTTTTTAAAAATCATGCCAGAAATAGTATCTATCCACTTATGTAAGACTGCTATATTATGTTTTGCATTTTCATCTGGATGAAAGTATTTTTTTTTTTTTTAAAGATTTTATATATTTATTTGACAGAGACATAGTGGGAGCAGGAACACAAGCAGGGGGAGTGGGAGAGAGAGAAGCAGGCTTCCCGCGGAGCAGGGAACCCGATGTGGGACTCGATCCCAGGACCCTGGGATCATGACCTGAGCCGAAGGCAGACCGTTAACGACTGAGCCACCCAGGCGCCCCAGGATGAAAGTATTTTTGAAGGCATGGAACCCTTACTTCTCTCCCACTTATTGAGGAAAGTGCTGAAAGCCGCCAGGCTGCTCTCCTTGACTTCCTACATCTTTCTGGTATTCTTTTGCTCCCCCTCCAGCCCTTTCTCCAGGTCATCTTTATTTTTATCACCTACCTCAAGGATCCAGTTAAATTTGTCTTTTAATTTTAGTACACACACCTATTCCTGTATGTTTATGTATTTTTTCAATTTGCAAAGAATCTTTCCGATACTGTGCTGTGTGGAGTGTTGTCTTGTTTTAAAAAAAAAAAAAATGCTATTCATTCTGCGGTAATTTCATAGTCCAGTTGCCTGCTTTTGGATAATATGGGTAAAAGGGATTTTTATGGCCTAGAAACATTCTGTAACATAACTTTTTTTGTGTTTGCTCGATTTTTTCAGATGGAAAAATTAATATTTTTGTTGTGAACATCAAGATACTGTTATATGGCACTCTGAGATCCCAATGAAAATTAATTATGGCATATATAAAATAATCGTACAACCACTATTCTACTTCAGTCAGTCAGATTCAAAGTATTTTGATTGTTTTATGGATCCTGTGAACATCAATCACAAAGTTTCGTCTAGTAGATAATTGTAGGTGCAACTGAGGAAATATTTTTGCAAAGCCCATTGATATGCTATGCAGTAATGAACTACTTATTTTATTCTGCATTTATTCCTCCCAAGGTATAAAATAATTACTGGAAAGCCTTCTGGTGCAATATCTGGAGTACAGAAAGCAGAAAATGGACCAATCGACTGGAGTGGAGACATGCCTATTTCTTGTAGTCTTTCTCGGTCAGTATGGTGTATCCAGTTCTCTTTTGCACTTTGCTGTTTGAAATCTTTGTTGACTAAGATCACAAATATTTAGTGTAGTTTGGTTTGAGTTACTATATTTATTAGATATGCTTTGAAGTATGATTTTTGTCTTTGTGGCAATGTAAAGATTGATTCTGATCTATATAAATAGTTTTGCCAGATCTCTGTTAGGACAGAGGGCATACATTTTTGAGGTTGCTAATCACTGTAGAATTCTGTCCAGTGTAGAGATTGAGCTTTTAGGACCTTGGTATCTTTTGTACTGACCATCCATATTGACAGACCACAAACATTGGTACAAATAGGAATAACCAGAGTTCTAAAAAACAAACATTCAAGAAGTTTAGTATTATTCTCATTTTAAAAAGTATTCGTATTATTGAAAAGGTGAGAATTAATAGTTTTCTATTTTTTTCACTACTTCAAATGTTCAGATGGGTCTTATTTAACTTGGTAACCAGAACTCAAAAAAATTATATTGTCAGACATGAATTCTGTTACCACAAAGAAGAATTTAAGGAGAAAGAAATTAAAAGTAGAGAGTAAATTATTTTAGATTTTACTGTGGAAATAAAGCCAAGACACTCATCAGTATTAAGAATTTCTGATTACTGAATTAACTTCCATTTTTCCTGATCGTGGGAGTTGTGTAATCTACAAGTAACATAGGTTATGATTTACTGGCCTAACATCTATTATAATTTGTGGGTCCTTTTTGTATGATTTTCTATCAATAAATAAGTTTAAATATTTATTTAATATTTTAAATATTAAATATTACTCATGTAAACCATATATATCATAAGCTAATAAAATATCTATATTTTGATGTCTGTGAAACTCACTTAAGAGTTCTTCTAAAATCTTTTTTGTTGTTTTTTTGTGTTTTTTTTTTTTTTACTTAAAAAAATTTTTTTTTATTTGAGTATAGTTTACACACAGTGTTATGTTAGTTTCGGGTATACATTTACATTAGTTTCAAGTGTGCAACGTGGTGTAAAATCATTTTTGAGAACCACTATTCTGACAGTTTCATTTTTGTGTGTTGCTTAAAAAAAGTCTCCAAAATGAAATTGGGTCATGCAGCCAGAATTAACAAGAGAAATTCATTTTATTGGAGAGCAGAAATTGAATATTTTAATAGTAGTTTGTGTTAAATTTTGATTTAGAAAATATTTTTGGAATTTCAGGCAAAACTGATAAAATGTAAAGGGGTCAGGAAGTGAACACTGGCTAATAATTATATTGTTGAAACTCAGAGTCAGTAATTTGGCAATCTGAACTACAGATTGTATATTTCAGGAGGGTAGCAGGTCTTGCCTATCAGTCTTTAGCACACCAAGTTAAAAATTCTTTGATAAAAATTGCTTAGGTACCAGAAAGTATATTATATAATCTTGTTTTCTTTTTTTAAATAGTAAGGACTTTAAGGTACTACAAATCAGCAATGAAAACAACTATCAAAAATATAAAAAATGTAAAAAAAAGATAACGATCATTGTATGTATTAGCCAAGACTGGGTAGCAAGTGAGAAAGACCTAACTCAGCTGGTTTAAGTGAAAAAGGATATAGATTGACCTTGGAATTAGAAGTTCATGTGTGTATGTGATTCAAAGCCCAGCTGAATCCTTGGACTCAGACTGTGATATCAAGACTTGGTCTCTTCAATCTGATTTGTCTTTTCTCTAGGTCAGGCTCTGCTGGCAGCCACCAGGTAGCTGCTGCCATTCCCAACTCACATTCTCAAAGCTTTGAAAGCTCAGTGGGAAGATAGACCGATAGCAAAGATTTCTGGGTTGATTCTCATTTAACTAACTTGCATGCTACCACCTGTCCACCTCTAACTAATCAGAATAACCACACCAAGGAATTATTCCAGTGTCTGTTACATAGTCAAGAATATATTTTAGGGGCACCTGGGTGGCTCAGTCAGTTAAGTGCCCGACTCTTGATCTCAGGTCTCGATCTCATGATTGTGAGCCCATGCCCTGGTTTGGGCTTCATGCTGGGCATGGAGCCTACATTTTTAAAAAAAAAGAATATATTTTAAAAACTACTTGAAATTCCATAATTGAGAGTCTATTTGAGTATATTGTATAATTCAGTGAAAGCATGAGAAAAAAATAAAGGTCTTTATTTTCTTTTCTCATTTTTAAAAATTTTAAGCTTATTAGTCAAAAATTATCCCTAGTTGAATTGGCACTAATTGATTGCTGGATGGTTATATTAATTTTACTTCCTAAAGAAGTATACTACAAAAAAAAGGTATATAAGTTCAACATTAAAAGTTATATATTGGAGAGCCGTATTAAAAGGACATTAAAGATCCTGAAATTAAACCATTATCTTATCATCATGACTACCTGGTTCTAAACCACTGATCTCACCTGGATGGCCATGGATGTACAATGTTAGAGTGTGTTTGGAAAAGTAAGAAAACTTGGGAAGGAACGAATCAAAGAAAATAATCAGTAAAAGATAAGTTAACATTAAAAATACCATAACCCCTGATTCATTGACAAGTAATTTTAAACCAAGGTTACCTGACTTTCTGAAAAGTTGGCAGATTTTTAAAAATTTTATATCAGGGGCGCCTCAGTGGCTCAGGTCATGATCCCGGAGTCCCAGGATCAAGTCCCGCATCAGGCTCCCTGCTCGGCGGGGAGCCTGCTTCTCCCTCTCCCTGTGCCCCTCACCCCACTCGTGCTCTCTCTCTCTTGCTCTCTCTCTCAAATAAATAAAATCTTAAAAAAAAATTTTTATATCAATCTTAAGTAATAGCAGTTACTTTGATTTGTTGGTAAATATTATGATTTTGTACCTAGACAAAATACAACTCTTCAAGTAACTTTTTCAATACTATTTTAGGGGTCTTCAGGTTCTACTTACTCCTGTTCTTGCAAACATCCTGGAGGCAGATCAGGAAAAGTGTTGGGGTTTTGACCAGTTTTTTGCCGAAACTAGTGATATACTTCATCGAATGATAATTCATGTTTTTTCGCTACAACAAATGACAGCTCATAAGATTTATATTCATAGCTATAATACGTAAGTACCTCTTTATGTTTTCATCCTATATCATAATGTTGTGTTTTATAATTATCTTCCTAAATTAGTAGAGAAAATGGAAAAGATGTCTCAGCTTCTCCAAAGGCACCCACTTCCCACTTAGGAAATTACGTTTGAGTGCTTAGTAAATTTTTTTCACTTATTTTTGGTGTGAAAGGATTAATTTTCTACTTTTATAAAATTTACAGGCAACTTAGTTTGTTCTTAAACTGCAAGTTTTACAAGACTATTTCTGTTTCTATGCCTTGTCTCTTAGATAATCACATAACCACAAATAACATCTACCAGTAAATGGGCTGGGTTTTATTAAGAGTACTGCCCTGTCAGGGTCACCTGGCTGGCTCAGTTGTTAGAACATGTGACTCTTAGTCTCCAGGTCCTGAGTTCAAACCCCATGTTAGGCATAGGACCTACTTTAAAAAAAAAAAAAGACAAATTTAAGAGTACTGCCCTGTCATTTAAAAAACATTAAAGCGTAAGTCTTAAATATAGTTAGTGTAGTTATTATTTGCATATGTGGCATAAACCCCTTATTAGGTGCTGGAGTAATAAGCATTTGTTTTACCTAAACAAAAACACATTACACCTATATTATTTTTAAAAAATCTACCTATATGATAGAACCACATATAACTGAATATACACACACATGTAAAACTAGGGAAATCTAAATGTCATAGGTGGATTATATCAGTATCAATATCCTGGTTGTAATACTATACTATATTATATGCAAGATGTTACCATTGGGAGAAACTGGGCAAAGGGTATATAGCATCAAAGTGTATTTTTTCTTAGACCTGCATGTGAATCTACAGTGATCTCAAAATGTTTTTTTAAAATGAAGGGGGAAAAAGCGTTATACCCATTCTGTGTGTCTTAGTGTCTGTTTTGACAAGATTCAAATAGTAGTTTTGATGTCTCATAAAACTCAAAAAGAAACCTTTACTGGCAATTTATTAAGGAGTAGAACCAATTAGATAAAATCATATTTTAGATTTTAATATGTAATATGTATAATATACTGATAATATTATAAACATTAAATAGAACATCAATATAATAAAATAATACTAATATAACATTAGGTTAAATATATATTATTCATCTTTGTTTTGGTATGTAATAGCCTGAATAAGTGTCATAGGGGCGCCTGGGTGGCCCAGTCAGTTAAGCAGCCGACTCTTGATTTTGGCTCAGGTCATGATCTCAGGGCCCTGGGATCCAGCCCTGAGTCTGGCTCTGAGCTCAGCAAGGAGTCTGCTTGTCCCTTTCCCTCTGGTCCTCCCCCTGCTCGTGCTCTCTCCCTCTCAAATAAGTAAAATCTTTAAAAAAAAAAAAAAAAAAGTATCATAGGTGCTGGCCACTATTTCATTTTAAGAGTACATTTGAACATAAAAAGCCCATTCAAGGGGCGCCTGGGTGGCTCAGTCGTTAAGCGTCTGCCTTCGGCTCAGGTCATGATCCCAGGGTCCTGGGATCGAGCCCCGCATCAGGCTCTCTGCTCTGCAGGAAGCCTGCTTCTCCCTCTCCCACTCCCCCTGCTTGTGTTCCCTCTCTCACTGTGTCTCTCTCTGTCAAATAAATAAATAAAATCTTTAAAAAAAAAAAAAAAAAAACCCACCCAAGCCTGAGCCAAATCACAGCATTGCTGCTGAAATGTTTCTTTGATTGCATAGGTCTATTCAAGGAGAATCTGACTTTTTCCCCAAAATATCATTTTGAAAAAATCTGGTTTCATTAATTTAACAGATATTATACAATCATATCGCAGAGACTGTTCTCAGCTGTTTAAGGCATTTAATCCTCCCCATGGTTCTGTGAGGTGGGTGATACTGTTTGCATTTTATAGGCGAGGAAACTTAGCACAGAGGAGTTAAGTAACTTAAGGTGACTCAGCAAGTAAGTAGAACTGGAATTTGAGCCCAGGTAGTCTGATCCAGAGTCTGTGCTCCGAAGTGCTCTGCTGTGTTGGCTCCCCGTTATTAAACATTAAGAATCCTGTATCCTACACGTATCCAAAATGGGTGTTCAGACATAAAAGTGTTTTAGAATTGATTGCCTTCTAGACAGGTTATGTGGAATTTTCAGTTTAATAGACATCATAGTACCCACATCAACAAAGCAGTGTATCTATAGACTGGCCATGATCTGAAGTATCGCATAGAAATGAATGTTGTTGTACTCAGCACAAAAAAAAAAAAAGATTTTTACTTCTTACTCCATCCCAGTTATGTTGTCCTTTTGAATTTTCCTCACACAGTGCTACTGTATTTCATGAACTGGTATATAAACAAACCAAAATTATTTCTTCAAATCAAGAACTTATATATGAAGGACGACGTTTAGTCATAGAACCTGGAAGACTGGCACAGCATTTCCCTAAAACTACGGAGGAAAATCCCATCTTTGTAGTAAGTCGGGAACCTCTGAGTACCATAGGATTGATATATGAAAAAAGTAAGTTGGGATTTTCGTAGTGATCTTGCTAGCCATTAAAAAAAAAAGACCTGTAAAAATAAATGGCATCTTCATAAAGTTGATTGATGACAGTAATGTAGAATTTTCATAAACATTAAAATTTTGTAAATTAGTTGACCGAGACTAGTAATGAAATTGAAAGGCCTTTGTAGACTACAGTAATTTGACCTTAAATACTTTGTTTCAAAAAATGGTAAATTAGTTTGTCACGTATGTTTTACTGTAGCTCTCTGCTTTTAGTATTTTACTAACACTCAAAATAACCTTTTGTATCATAAATATGAGCAAATGTTTATTGTGTCCAGTGTGAATAGGACACTTTGCCAGGCTTTGGAGTCTAAGAAAAATTAGATCTACATTTTGGAATCTTAAATTATTAATCCTACTGGTGAAAAAAATAAATTACCCAGATTTTTACTTTTCTATTTGGATCTTTCGGATTTGATTTAGATTTAAAGAGAAGCATTGAGCTTATTGTGTGGGAATATGTTTAAGAAAAAATTGAACTCCTTAGAAATATTTCAGGTAATTTCTTGTTAAGGAATGAGCATTGTTTCAAGTAATCTTTTTTTAACCTGGAAAAGAACTTCAAAGAGTTTTGCTACTAATGTTTAATTTAGAGGTAATTTAGAGGTTAATGTTTAATTTTTAAAATTGCTGTATAAAGGATATAATAATTTATTCAAAATACTTTATTTCTGATTTTTATTATTTTACTTAATATTTCAGTTTCCCTCCCTAAAGTACATCCACGTTACGATTTAGATGGGGATGCTAGCATGGCTAAGGTTAGTATTTAATTAAATTACTATGAAAAAGAATTACTATGTAAACATCTGAATTAAAATTATCAATAGTGGAAGCAATAAAAGATAATTATCTTTACATATGCCTATATGATCTAGGAAATTATTCATTTAAATGATTATCCATTGCAAATTATTTTGTGTTCTTTCTTCTTTATATCTTTTCTTGAACTGCTAAGAAAGTTTTCTCTGTAGAGGCAGTGCGTTTTTAACATTATCATGTACAGAATGAAATATTTAAAGAAAAAAAAAGAATGAAATATTTATTGTATCTGTCCTTAGCTTTTAGAAATTGGTAGTGTTTTTAATTAACCTGATAAAAATATATAAGCTTGAAAATTGTTACGTAGAAGTTTTTTCTTACCCTGTACCACAATTAGCACCAAATACTGTGTTTCTTCATTAGGCAGTAACAGGAGTCGTGTGTTACGCCTGTAAAGTCGCCAGTACCTTGCTGCTTTATCAGGAATTAATGCGAAAGGGCATACGATGGTTGATGTAAGTAATAGACTGAAATTTGAAAATAAGTGATAACCACCCCATCTTTGAGATACTTTACCTCTTCAGACTACATAGGGTCAAGTGCTTGGGGTTTTTTTGTTGTTTCATTTTGTTTTGTTTTTAAAGATTTTGTTTTTAAGTAATCTCTGCACCCAGTAGTGGGGCTCGAACTCATGACCCTGAGATCAAGAGTCACATGCTCCACCAGCAGAGCCAGCCAGGTGTCCCTTGGGTTTTAGTATAATACATTTGTTTCGCGTTTAGTTTACAACACATTTAGCAGTATATTTTTTCATTTGAGTCCTACAACAACCTTGTGAGACAGATGGGACAAATAGTATCTGAATTTTAAAACTTAATGCCACACTGTACAATGTGATGTTAAATGAAATCTTTTTCCAAGGACCTTGACTGGGGCTGTCATCTCACTATCTTGGTAGGCTTTGTCATTTTTTGTTTTTTTTTGTTTTTAAGATTTTATTTATTTAGTTGAGAGAGAAAGAGCTCGAACAAGGGGAAGAGGCAGAGGGAGAGGGAGAAGCAGACTCCCTGCTGAGCAGCCTGATGTGGGGCTCGATCCCAGGACCCCAGGACTATGACAAGAGCCAAAGGCATATACTTAACTGACTGAGCCACCCAGCTGCCCCGCCTTTGGTGGTGGTATAATGCAGTACCATCTGTACTTGTTCTAGAGTTCAGGTCCTCAGAATCTTCCTTTCTTTCTTGCCTTTTTCCCAAATGAAGGATACTCTCAACTTTATTTTTCTAACAGCATTATTGAGCTATAATTCACATACTGTTTAATTCACCCATTTTTAAGTGTATAATTCAATGATTTTTAGTGCATTCACAGAGTTGTGTAGCCATCACCACTCATTGTAGAATATTTTTGTCACCCCAAAAAGAAATCCTGTACCCATAAGCAGTCACTCCCCATTTCCCCCATAACCTCCTAGCCCCAGGCAACCACAAATATGCTTTCTATCTATATAGATTTGCCTATTCTAGACTTTTCATATAAGTGAAATTATACGTGGGACACCTGGGTGGCTCAGTTGGTTGAGCAACTGCTTTCGGCTCAGGTCCTGATCCGGTCCTGGGATCGAGCCCCGCATCAGGTTCCCTGCTCCTCCCTCTCCCTCTACCTGCTGCTCCCCCTGCTTGTGCTCTCTCTCTCCCTCTGTCAAATAAATAAATAAAATCTTTTTTAAAAAATGAAATTACTTCTTTTTTTTTTACTAAATCAATTAATATAGTTATTCTAGGTCAGAATATTGATCATCTAGTTAAGTATTCTCTTCCCCTGAAAGTAACCCTAAGAAATATTTTGTGGATGAATATAATTTGCTCTTTTTTCATGATTTGTAGATCCTTCTTTCCTCTGCTAGAAGCAGAGAATAAATGGTCTCCCTTGAACATCATGCCTCCAGTTTCTATATATCATTTGAGGCTTTTGAATTTTATATACACTTAGTAATGGCTTCATGTTCCCTGGGCTCATAATGCTCCTTGGCTTTAATGCTTGTGACAGTTTATGTATATCTGCCTCACACGTAATCTTCCCTTCTTGCAAAAACATGTATGAAGCATTTCATCATTCTTGTTCTGCTGGTGCTTTAAGAAGAAAGAAGAATGACACTTTTTTTTTGCCTGTCACCTTTATGTTAAATCCATAAATTGATGGGTTTTTTTAGGTGTTCACATATCCAGCTTGTAAGCCTGTGCTTTTCTCTTTCCATTAAGAAGCCTTTTCATTTTTACTAAATAATTTCTAGAAAACTCTTTAAGTATGGACTCTCTTTACTTTTGTGGTATTGTTACTAACAGCTCTCATATCCTCTTGCTCTTGTTATCTACCACAGTCACTGCTCCATAAAGCTTTTATTTTTTACCTATTGTTTTTGTTTTTTTTGTTTTTGTTTTTGTTTTTTTAAGATTTTATTTATTTAGTTGACAGAGAGTGATAGCGAGAGCAGGAACACAAGAAGGGGGAATGGGAGAGGAAGAAGCAAGCCTCCTGCCGAGCGGGGAGCCTGATGCGGGGCTCGATCCCAGGACCCTGGGATCATGACCTGGGCCGAAGGCAGACGCTTAACGACTGAGCCACCCAGGCGCCCCGATTTCTTTTACCTATTAACTTGTAGTTTAATAAGTCATGAGAAAATAGTTTTTTGCTTTATTTTTTGGTTTTGGGTTTTTTTTTTTTTTTTAATAGTTTTTAGTGTAGATCACTGTTGATAAACTTTTTCAGTTAGTAAATATTTTAGACTCTGTGGGCCACATAGGTCTCTTCTTTGTTTTTACAACCTTTGAAAATAAAAATGTCATTCTCAGCAAAAACAAGTTTAGTTTGTTGACCCTTAATGTAGACCAAAAGCCCTCCAGTTTTATTATTTACTATGTCATCCTGCTTCTTCAGAGATCATAATCTACTATGAATAATAAAAATTGATTCTGGTGGTATAAAGCGTAATGCTATTTAGCTTATTCATGTGATTATAGATTTGCTTTTATTCCTTAATATAATTTTAATGCCTTAGATTTCCAAACTCTTAACTTAATAAGTAGTAATTAATGGTTTGTGCCCTGGATAAGTGTTAGGGTCACAATAATGCTTCCAGTAATAAAAAGTAAATTGGCAAGACTCAGCCCAAGAGGGAAAAAAATGAATTGGCTTTCATAATGTAACAAGATTGTTAATAAATTTGTTTGAACAGTAGTAACAGCAGTGTAATTAGTGATAAACAAGAGAAAACCTTTTTAAAAAACCAAATCATTCCTTAGATAAACTAATGAGAATATTATTATTTTTTAGAGAATTAGTTAAAGATGATTATAATGAAACTGTTCACAAAAAGACAGAAGTTGTGATCACACTGGATTTCTGCATCAGAAACATTGAAAAAACTGTGAAAGTGTGAGTAGATTACTTCCTTACTAATAGTGGTTAATATTAAATATTGTCCCATTTCTCTTTAATTATTTAGTTATCCTTGGCATAATACAATATGCTATGCAAGTGTTTGTATTAAGATACAACCGTAGATTAAGTTAATTCCTCACAAAGACAAAATTTAGTCGTCTTAGTAAGAAATGAACATTTGGTGGCATTTTCTCCTACCCTTTGCAAAGGAAAAGGTAATCTGACATAAAAACATCTCATTTTTTAACCTTGCAAATTAGACACTCTGAATAGGAAAATATAAAAACTGCAGTCAACAAAGGAAGTAGGAAGGGGTATTCTAGAACTGTATTTTGGTAGTATTTATAGAATTTGGGGATTACTTTTAGTTTATTACTACTTATTAATTAATCTTATCCCTGAGACTGTTTTTTGAAACAGAATGATATTTTAGATTTCTCTATTCCTAGGCTGTATTATTTATACTGCAGAGGAAATACAGTAAATGAAATCAGTATGTACTATTGACCACCATTCTGCAATCTAGTATTTTGACTATTATCCTGGCATAAGACTGTTGGAAATTGTCTTTTTTATTTTATCTCGTATAAAAATTTGTTAATAGAAGTATATAAAATTCCTTCTTCACAGAGACAGCAAGTTTTCTTGGAATCTGTTGCTTGTAGGCTTTGCATTCAGTATTTTATTCTTAAATAGTTATGATAATAAAAATTCAGATATAATTTATAAAAACATCTTTTAAAATCTATATATTCATTATGCTCATTTAATTTTTCCATACTTGTTTTTCATACAGATATGAAAAGCTGATGAAGATCAACCTAGAAGCAGCAGAGTTAGGTGAAATTTCAGACATACACACCAAATTGTTGAGAGTAAGTATTTACAAAATGATGACAGTCATTGGGACCATGCTCATGGTTCTCCTATTTGACTTTCATAACAACTCTATGAGATATAGACTATTAACCATATTTTACAGGTAAAGAAACAAGGTTAATTGAATGAAAGGATTTTGTATGTTTTTTAAGAAAGGATATTTAATGTAAGCAATGTTTTATAGGGGCGCCTGGGTGGCTCAGTCGTTAAGCGGCTGCCTTCGGCTCAGGTCATGATCCCAGAGTCCTGGGATCGAGTCCCACATCGGGCTCCCTGCTCGGCGGGAAGCCTGCTTCTCCCTCTCCCACTCCCCCTGCTTGTGTTCCTGCTCTCACTGTCTCTGTCAAATAAATAAATAAAATCTTTAAAAAAAAAAAAAATCTTTAAAAAAGAAATATTTGGGCGCCTGGGTGGCTCAGTTGGTTAAGCAACTGCCTTCGGCTCAGGTCATGATCCTGGAGTCCCGGGATCGAGTCCCGCATCGGGCTCCCTGCTCAGCAGGGAGTCTGCTTCTCCCTCTCCCGCTCCCCGCTCTTGTGCTCTCTCTCTCAAATAAATAAATAAAATCTTTAAAAAAAATAAAAAAATAAAAAAAATAAAAAATAAATATTTTATAAAATGTATTAATACTAGTTAATCTCATATTTTATTATCATATAATA
This sequence comes from Halichoerus grypus, assembly GCF_964656455.1. Taxonomy (NCBI): domain Eukaryota; kingdom Metazoa; phylum Chordata; class Mammalia; order Carnivora; family Phocidae; genus Halichoerus; species Halichoerus grypus. Next base: position 128,268,482 of record NC_135717.1, read on the forward strand.
CTCTTTATGGAAAAATCTAACCAAGAAACTGTCCTTGCCTTTAAAAATAAAAATAATTTTTCTGACTTTGAATTGACGTAATCCACAAAAGCAGTACGATTAAGACTTTAGACTCCTTTGGCAATGTATCATTTCTGTATTTTGCTAATCTGAGTCTCAACCCATTGGTTTTATTTAGCTTTCCAGTTCTCAGGGAACAATAGAAACCAGTCTTCAGGATATCGAAGGCAAATTATCTCCAGGTGGTCTGCTGGCAGATACATGGGCCCATCAAGAAGGCACTCATCCAAAAGATAGACAGTAGGTTATATAATTTTATTGGTAGCTTCCGCTCTTATTATTAAATGTCCTTTTTCACATTGACTCAGTTAATTTATTTGGATTTTTTCCCCCTACATAGTGTAGAAAAGCTACAAGTCCTGCTAAATTGCATCACAGAGATTTACTATCAGTTCAAAAAAGACAAAGCAGAACGAAGTAAGTAAAGTTTGCCATTTGTTAATCTAATGAATCAGCTCTACTAGTTGTAATTCAGTTGAATTAATTTGGTATATTTATAAGGGTGGCTCCTTATTTATTTCATAGACTAGATTCTGTTGGGAAAGAGACTGAATATACTAAAAATTATTCTTAAAATAACCAACTTTTTGAATATTTTAAATTAAGGGTCCTGAACTCTAAAATCTCTAGAGACCAGTCATGTAACAGAAAGGAATGAAATTGGCCAGTGGAGACTGAGAACGATAGGAGAGGAAATACCCATCTGAAGGGGAGAGTCACTACTCAGATTCACCAAAGTCATTGCCCAAAAATCTTCCTATTCTCAAGAGAAGCTGAAAATACAGATTTTATTAGAAATATCTTGTGGGCACCTAGCTAGCTCAGTCAGTGGAGCATACGACTCTTGATCTCGGGGTCATGGGTTGAGCCCCACATTGGGTGTAGAGAGTATTTAAATAAGTGCATAAGTCTTTAAAAGAAAGAAATATCCTGATTTTTAAATGTTGGCAGTTAATTTTTTTTATGTTAACACTGTACAGATCCATTAAAAGCATTTGTGAGCTGTATATCTAATCCATGGGTCATGAGTTTATGTCATCTACTCTAAACTCTTAGTCTTTTTGAAGTCATAATCTCGAAAGAAAAAGAAGTGTGCATGATTTTGTGATTCTACATTTACAGAAGTAATATTTCTTATTTTTAGGATTAGCTTATAATGAAGAACAGATCCACAAATTTGATAAGTAAGTGTCCTTATTGTGTTTAACAATTATTTTTGGTTATGTTATTAATATAATTCCTCTTAAAGTTGAAATTAATTATAATAAAAAATACATTTTAATCTTGGCTTTACAGAATTGTTACTGTGTGTGCACATATTTGAGGCCCACTTGTCTGGTCCCTGGTTGAGAGGTTGAGGAGAAGGGAGAATGAGGGGGCATCTTCTACATCATGTGCTTTGATTGTAGAAGGATAGATAATAGAGAACATAGGCAAGGACAGATTTAACCTCTTTCTTAACCTTAACTTCATTAAATAAATATGTTCTGACCATTCTCCATTATGAACCTTCTCTTTCACTTCTTGCTGCTGTAATGTGTATCTTAGAAACCTTTGGCTTTCTACTATACATATTCTAAAGCCAGAACAGTCATTATTAAGAAACATAAATTTTATGTATTTGAAAAGTTTTTAATATTGGAAATAGAAACCATCACATTGGTTTAAGACTGTGATTATTTCTAAATTATAGGCAAAAACTGTATTACCATGCAACAAAAGCTATGACCCACTTTACAGATGAATGTGTTAAAAAATATGAGGCATTTTTGGATAAGTCAGAAGAATGGATGAGGTAAGTAACCTTAGTGGTTGACTGCACAATGTACAATTCAGTGTACATTGTATATTGTAAATAAGATTACTATTTCATTAGACTGCTTATTAATTGATTCTTTTTGGTTTTCAGAAAGATGCTTCATCTTAGGAAACAGTTATTATCCTTAACTAATCAGTGTTTTGATATTGAAGAAGAAGTATCAAAGTATCAAGACTATACAAATGAGGTACAACTATCAGAAGTATCTAGAAAAAAATCTTTTTCCTGTTTGGAAAAAAATACATTTCTTCTCAGTTTATATTTGAAATGATTGAAAAGAGAGAAGTGGGACATAATACACCTTATATTCAGTTCTGTTTGCCCATTTGTAATATGTGTTTCAAGCCAACTTTTCAGAACTTAGATGTTTTACAATTAAAAGCATCTGATAAAATAAAAAATTTAATTTTTTTAAAAAAGCATCTGATAGACCATTCTTTAATCATCTATAAAAAGAGGATTTTTTATTTTATTTTTTTAAGATTTTATTTATTTATTTGACAGAGCGTGAGAGCAGGAACACAAGCAGGGGGAGCGGCAGAGGGAGAGGGAGAAGCAGGCTTCCCGCCGAGCAGGGAGCCCGATGCGGGGCTCGATCCCAGGATCCTGGGATCATGACCTGAGCTGAAGGCAGACACTTAACGACTGAGCCACCCAGGCGCCCCAAAAGAGGATTTTTTAAAGTGTTGATTTAGGGGCACCCGGGTGGCTCAGTCGTTAAGCATCTGCCTTCGATCCCTGGGATCGAGCCCCGCATCAGGCTCCCTGCTCAGCGGGAAGCATGCCTCTCCCTCTCCCACTCCCCCTGCTTGTGTTCCCTCTCTCGCTGTGTCTCTCTCTGTCAAATAAATAAAATCTTTAAAAAAAAAAAAAAAAATCTTACCAGGGTTTCTCAACACCCTTGGGAGAAAAGCCAGAGCCCTTTTTAACTACTGTATCATTCACAGTTTTGAAATTAAAATTTAAAGCTATAAAGGGCTTATAAAATGTGTAACATTTGGGGCACCTGGGTGGCTCAGTTGGTTAAGCGTCTGCCTTCGGCTCAGGTCATGATCCCAGGGTCTTGGGATTGAGCCCCGCATCGGGCTCCCTGCTCAGCGGGGAGTCTGCTTCTCCCTCTCCCTTTGCCTCTGCCTGTCACTCCCCCTGCTTGTGCTCGCTTTCTCTCTGTCAAATAAATAAATGAAATCTTTAAAAAAACGAAGTGTAACATTTAATGTAAGATCTGTAGTTTGTACTTTGTTCAGTGATTGATGTAGGTTTTTTTGATGTTTCAGTTACAAGAAACTTTGCCCCAGAAAATGTTGGCAGCCTCCAGTGGAGTCAAACATACCATGACCCCAATTTATCCATGTTCTAACACATTAGTGGAAATGACTCTTGGGTAAGAAATTTATTATTTGGTAACTATAATGTTTCCATTCATTTTTATTTCAGTTTGTGATCTTGCTCTTTTATTTTGAAATTTTGGGTATTTGTTGTGAATACATTTGCAAATGTTATTCAATGGCTTAGTCTAATCTAGAGAACTAAAACATAATAGAATTCTAAAACATTTCCATACTTTTTTGAGCAGAGACATTGACACTTGTTTTGTTTTTATAGTATGAAGAAATTAAAGGAAGAAATGGAAGGGGTGGTTAAAGAACTTGCTGAAAATAATCATATCTTAGAAAGGTAAGTAACGCAAATATTATTCTGCCCTGTGATTTTTTTTATGCAAGGGAGTACATATAGATCTATATTTGTACCTGTCTGTCTTCCTGTATCAGTAGGTTAAAGTAATGGGGAAAGGATATAAAGTCAGAACCCTTTTGTTTTGTGATTTCCATGGTGCCTTTTAATGTGTTTGGGGTTGCTTGGATAAAGACAAGTCAGCTGTGATCGATTCCATTTTATAGTAGCACTGGTTAATAGAATTATTTGCTTATTTGAATCAGTTTGTGAAAATGAAAATCTTTTGCACATTATTTTTCATACATCTCATTAGAATCGTAATTTATTGGGGTGCCTGGGTGGCTCGGTCGGTTAAACGTATGACTCGATTTTGGCTCAGGTCATGATCTCAGGTTCAGGAGATGGAGCCCTGCCTTAGGCTCCGTGCTCAGCGGGGAATCTGCTTGAGGATTTTTCTCCCTCTCCCTCTTCCCCTCCCCATGCTTGTTTGCTCTCTGTAAATAAATAAATAAATAAATCTAGAATCATTATTTTTTAAATATTTATTTGAGAGTGTACATGCACAAGTTGGGGGTGGGGGGCAAAAGGAGAGGGAGAGAGAGAATCTCAAGCAGATGCCTCACTGAGCTCAGAGCCTGAGGCTGGGCTCAGTCTCCCAAACCTGAGATCATGACCTGAGCCAAAATCAAGAGTCCGAGGCTTAACCGACTAAGGCACCCAGATGCCCCGAATGTTACCATTTTTAATGTTTGCTGATTGGTTTAGTAAAAACGGGTATCTTATTTTAATTTGCATTTCTTTGGTTAATAGTGATATGAAGCATCTTTTTATGTTTATTCAAATTTGTGTGTGTGTGAATTGCCTTTTGGTTTTAAAATCTTTTTTTCTCTTGGTTTATAGCAATTACATAGTAATTATCTAACTTTTTTATAGTACCCAATTTAGTTTCTTCACAACTTGAGCTAAATATCAGCAAAAAGAGACTATTAAGATATGCTTTAACAAACTTATATTGAATCTCTTCTGCCTTGTGACATAAAATCCTCACTTCTTAAACCATGTCGCATAAGTCACTTTCCCCTATTTTATCTGCAAATTTATTTGACAATATATGGGTGATATAACATGGCATAATCATAGCTTAAATGTTAAATGACTGCTTAAGGATTTGTGCCAGAACTAATGAGCACTGTCTCCATGTGGCTGTCTTATTATCACTTCATTTCTTTTGTATCTAAAATCACATCATATCACCCTTCCCAACTCAGTTTCCCCTCCAATTTCCTCATTCTCTTCAGTGGAACCACCTTTTTCCTGCTCCCTTGAACATAGGTTATTTTATATACTAACTCTCTTTTTTACTGCCTTTCATCGAGTTTGGTAATCGTCCTTCAGAATGATTCCATATTCCCCCTCTTGGCCTCATCAGACCTCCTTCCTCCTCACATGGGAGCTGTGGTGATAACCTACCACCTATCTTCCTAAGCCTAGGCTTTTCCCATCTGTCATGGCTATTAAGCCAAAACAATCTTCCCAAACACTGATCTACTGGCATACTCCTTTGGCTCAAAAATTTCTAAACTCCTGTTACCTAAAAGGTCAAGTCTAAATTCACACTTGAATTCAAAGAATAGAATACTCTGGCCCAGCCCATTCACTCAACTTCCTACTTGTCCCCAAAATAACATTCTGTTCTAGCAAGGTTGCATTCCTTACTGTCCATTGAGTATGTCACACTCCCAACTCCTTATCTTTGCTTTTCTAAATCCCACCCCACCAAGAAGAAGTTACCCAGTTTTTCCTAATACTTTCTAGATCACATCCCTCACCCTTTTCTCTTAAGAAGTCCTCCCAAGGGGCACCTGGGTGGCTCATCAGCTAAATGTCTGCCTCCGGCTCAGGTCAGGATCCCAGAGTCCTGGGATCAAGCCCCGCGTCAGGCTCCCTGGTCAGCGGGCAGCCTGCTTCTCCTTCTCCCTCTGCTGCTCCCCCCACTTGTGCTCTCCGGCACACGCGCGCACTCTCTCTCTCTTTCTCTCTCTCTCTCTCTCTGTCAAATAAATAAATAAAAATCTTTGGGGAAAAAAAAAAAGGAAGACCTCCCAAGCCACCGATTGGTATTTTTTTCACATATTTATAATAATACCACTGTGTTTCAGTAAGAAATAGAGCAAATCATAGTTGCTTAAACTCTTTTAACAGCTTGTTCATCTGAAAAGTCTCCTATGTTCTTCTTTAAAATATTGGGGGCCAAATAAATGAGTCATCTGAGATTTCCTTTTTTCTTTTGTGTTTTAGGTTTGGCTCTTTAACCATGGATGGCGGCCTTCGCAATGTTGACTGTCTTTAGCCTTCTGGGAAGTTTGAGAACAGTTTTAATTTGCACAAGAAAATAATGTTGGGGCATTAAATGAATGCCTCTATAAGTGGTCTCTTATTTCTACAATTCAGTATTTGGTGTGGTCATGTAAATATGTACAATATTGTAAATACATAAAAAAAATATATAAATTTTTGGCTGCTGTTAAGATGTAATTTTACCTTTTAACATTTATAATTAAATGAGGACATTTGACCTCAGTGAGCACTAGAAGAAAGCCATGACCTATGATATGTTGAAATACTGATCCTCTACTCTTCTGAGTGAGGCTGAGTTCTACATCTCTGACTGCCTACTGGAAACATTTTTTAAATGGAACCAAAATTGTCATCCTTACAAATCAGAAAAGACTAATAGTTGACATGTTTATAAGTGATAGAATGGAGAAGTGGCTTCTTTGGGTAAGGAGCTGAACCAAACCACTGTTTTACTAGGATCACAATTTTGGGGGAAGGATAAAGTGACATTTCATTTTACAAGGTGCCCAGAACCCAGTTATCATCATACGTGTTTAATTTCAGATAAATTATTGAGCAGAATTTTTAAAGTGATGTAATTATTAAAAACTGTTCGTTTTATTTTGGCCATAAGTGTACAACTGTCTTAAAAATTTTAGGATTATTTCTGCTGTTTCAAGCTGTATATTTTTTGTTTAATTTAATTCCACTTACTCCATCATGAAAAAATATCAATAAATTTCTCAGTTTTAATGTAAAAGTTTGTATTTTTCTGTGTACAACAGTTTGAGAAACAAAAGTCTTTTGAAAGAATATCTGTGGTGATTGCAAATCATTCTCAGACTACTGGATATAAGGACAGTTTTGTTTCTCTTCTAAATCTGATTCTAATTTAGTATAAGTTCTCCAATTAATTTATGCTATCCGGGGGACGCCTGGGTGGCTCAGTCGGTTAAGCGTCTGCCTTCGGCTCAGGTCATGATCCCAGGGTTCTGGGGTCGAGCCCCACATCGGGCTCTCTGCTCAGCGGGGAGTCTGCTTCTCCCTCTCCCTCTGCCTGAAGCTCCCCCTGCTTGTCCTCTCTCTCTCTCTCTGACAAATAAAATCTTTAAAAATGTATGCTATCCAGATCCAAAGGGAGCATTCTCTTTGAAATATCTACCCAGAGTCCTATACTAAAGGATATACTCAGCAAGATATTTCATCCAACAAGGATGTGGTTCTGATTTTGGTTTTGGTTTCTGACTTACCAGATTATTGAAGTGTGATTATACACAACTTGCTTATCATAAAAATAACATGTCCCAAAGAGTGAATAAATTTGACTACCATAAACATTGGGAAACTGAAAATGGGTTAAGTTTTAATTTGAAATCTCAAATCATGCATTATTGTAGTAGAGAATTTTAAGTATCACCTGTGTACGTTATAGAAATAAATGCATGGGGCACCTGGGGGGCTCAGTCTGTTAAGTGTCTGCCTTCAGCTCAGGTCACAATCCTGGAGTCCCAGGATCAAGTCCCACATTGGGCTCCCCACCCAGCGGGGAGCCTCCTTCTCCTTCTGACCCTCCCCCCTCTTGTGTTTTCTCTCACTCTCTGCCTTTCAAATAAATAAAATCTTAAAAAAAAGAAAGAAATGCATGGGTGAATGGTCTTTGTCAAATATCTGTTTAGTCTGAGAGTTTCTGGGGTGAGGAGGTGTCTGTTTAATCCCTCTTGATTTTAATTTTCCATTTGACTATTCAATTGTATAGTTTAAATGTTTATGTCACTGAACATTAGGTAAAATTTTACTTATGAGATCAGTTAATATATTTGCAGAATTAGTTTTCAGCACCTCTAGAAAAGGTTACCAATAAATAAACCCATGCTGTGGGGATTGAATTTTTATGAGTTGTATTAATAAGAACAAATCCATTCCACGTTAATACTGGTTAAGACTTAAGGTTTTATTCCCCATTACAGCAACATGGAAACCAGGCATTCTTGCTTTTTTAAAAGATTTTTATTTGACAGAACGCAAGCAGGGGGAGCGGTAGGCAGAGAGAGGGAGAAGCAGGCTCCCTGCTCTCAATCCCAGGACCCTGGGATCATGACCTGAGCTGAAGGCAGACGCTTAACTGACAGCCACCCAGGCGCCCCTGGGCATTCTTGCTTTTAATATTTTACCTTCAAAAATACAATCCTGGGGCGCCTGAGTGGCTCACTTGTTAAGTGTCTGCCTTCAGCTCAGGTCATGATCCCAGGGTCCTGGGATCGAGCCCCGCATCGGGCTCCCTGCTCCGTGGGAAGCCTGCTTCTCCCTCTGCCACTCCCCCTGCTTGTGTTCCTGGTCTCGCTGTGTCTCTCTCTCTCAAATAGATTAAAAAAACAAAAACAAAAATACAATCCTCATTCAGAACATTTTAAGTTAATGAATACATGGTGATACTAGTCTGCTAATCTAATAACCTAGTAAGTTACATCTACAGTTTAGTAGTCTTTTTTTCATTACTGAGATATATTTTCAAAAGGTAGGGATTAATGATATAAAAATAGTATACAGTTAGTGGATTTAACTCTTTACATAAGCTATAGTTCTAACAAGAAATAAAAAATGAAATAAGTGAACATAAAGCACATGGGAAAAAGGATATTTTTGAGTAAATAAAAAAGGAATTAGAGGTTAGGGAAGAAATGTGAAAAATAATCCCATAACATCTTCTGAAGTTCCAGGTTCTATTATTTTGGAAATTACCAAATACTATATAATTGGCTTTTAGACCTAATTACACTATGTCAAGCAGGGTGCCTCTATTCTTAGATATAAAAGATCTTAAAATATTTATTTCAAAAAATATTTATCAATAAATTATCCAGAAAGGAATTATAATAATCTTGGATTTATCTTGCTTTCCTGTTACTTTTTTTAAGCAATAATTTCTGTGGTGTTCTGTGCTAAAAATAAGAGGTAAGTTGTTTGGAATTAAGAAAGGCACTATCAGTAGGAATAAGCAATCTCAACTGATATATCAAAAATTTATTCTCCCTTCAGAATCATAGTCACAACCAGGATTAGTCTGCTATTTCTGATTTCACCCCACTCAGAAATGCCTATTACGCATTGTGCTTTGTCTTTCAGAAGTGCTGTAGGAAATTTACTCAAATGTTTAAAACTCAGAAGTGCTGAAAATATAAAGTGTTGAAAATATAAAGGAGTTGTAACACTATTGTTTTAGCTGGATCCATCATCCACATCCCATTTTTTTTTAAAGATTTTATTTATTTGAGAGTGAGTGAGAGAGAGCATGAGCCGGGGGGAGGAGCAGAAGGAGAGGGAGAAGCAGACTCCCCACTGAGCTGGGACCCCGATTTGGGACTAGATCCCAGGGTCGTGGGATCATGACCTGAGCCAAGATGCTTAACCAACTGAGCCACCCAGGTGCCCCCACATCCCATTTTTAAGAGGACTAAAGTTGGGGCTCCTGGCTGGCCCAGAGAGCATGCAACTCTTGATCTCGGGGTCATGAGTTTGAGCCCTACATTGGGGGTAGAGATTACTAAAAACAAAACAAAACAAAAAAAAGACCGAAGTATCTTCAAAAGCCTTACACTTGTTTTATTTGGACTTCCTCCCCAGTTGTCACTTACAGGAAGACTCAAAGTCCAAATCCTAAGGAATACCAAAAATGGAATAGAAAACAAAGACACCGACGTGGAAATAAAAACTGGTAATAATTATCGTTTGTGCTTTTTAGCATACAGATCACCAAAAATTTAGTGTGGTGTATAAAAGCACAACCCAAATATTACATCAGGATGTTTAGGGACTAAGCAAGCTATCATAAGTTTGACATAAACAGAATGTGCAAGGACTAGTGGTTAAACATAGCTTCAGGTGAGAACCTCAGTCCCAGTTGCTTAGTAGAGAGCTAGACATTAGTGTCTGCTGAAATAATACACAATAATATTAAAGGTCTAGAAAAATATTCAACAAAGGGTCAAATTCCAAAACAGGACCCTAGAAAAAATCTTGTTCTTTTACACATTTCTTGGCTTGTAAGAATCAAATTTTTTTTTCTGGAATAAATTCCTGCCAGAGTTTTAAATACATAATCATGTTTTCACTGGAAAAATTTTTGGTCTGTACAGAGTAAAACATTTTTAATTTGTACAAAACAAATGCGATCCAGGCTATGGCTTTAGGAGGTAGCTCGTTAATCACCAAGTCCTACAAATTGCATTGAAATTCTGCTGGATGCTAAACTTTAGTGGATACTGATTACTTCGCTCCTCTATGAAAGTAATTGTGTTTTTCTGAAGCGGTGGGGTGGGGGGTCTATGCTTAAAAATTATCAAGTGTTATAATAGGTTAGACTTTCTGAAGCTTAAAACTCTTTCTTTAGAAAGAACATCTATTAATACCAGTTTCTAGTTATGAGGGCTAAGGTCTAAAGGACAAACCAAAGGAATGACAGGGGAAGGGGATTTAGGGCTAACAGGTGGTCCCCAGACATATTGGCTGGAAGAGAGTTCACAGCTAAAGTGTCATATGTGGGTGTTACTGTGTTTTCCTCATCCATATACTCTGTAGGGAATCATTCTGGAACATTCATAGTTCTAGCTATGGCCATAAAAAGTGACTTCCACAAGACCTTCAGAAGAATAGCTCGTCTCTTTTACTGGTTCCCCAAATCACTGACCTGCTCAAAGAATCGGAAATCCAAATTGGTCTGGAGCCAAGGTAGAGGTAAGTTATCTCAAGCTAATGCTTCATTTCAAATGTTTTTTGTTTTTGTTTTGTTTTGATTTCTGTTACTAAAATGGAGCCTCCCTCAAGTATAGAGAAAAAATAAAGCTCTCAGGGGTGCCTGGGTGGCTCAGTCGTTAAGCATCTGCCTTCGGCTCGGGTCATGATCCCAGGGTCTTGGGATCGAGCCCTGCATCGGGCTCCCTGCTCCTCAGGAAGCCTGTTTCTCCCTCTCTCACTCTCTCTGCTTTAATAATAATAAAGCTCTTAAGGCATTATTTAACATGATTGAGTAAAAACTGAGAGAAAATGAAAGCAATTTGAAGGTGAGGTATTAAAAGCCATGAACATTTCTGTAATTCCAACTTTATGCTTCATAGGCATTTAGGTTCAGAGAAGTTTTCTAGAGAAAGATGGAGAATCCTTAGCTTTAAAAAAAAATAACAAAATAGCTTTTATCTTCAATGAACCTTAATTTGCTTATACAATTAAAATACCTCAGAACACACAGAAAAGAATAAAGTAATGACAGTATGTTTCTCCTTTTCCTAGAAAACTAAAAAGGTCAATGGACCTTATATTTCTTAGGTTGGGGTCAGTTTATGCAGTATATTTTAGTCTGGGTTGTTTTTTTGTTTTTGTTTTTTGCTCTTTTTGGGGGGGTGGGGGGTTCAGTCAGGTTTTGATGTGAGATTTTAAAGTACCTTAAATACACTACTACATAAAGCTCTGTATTTTCTACCCAGTCCTTCCCATGGGAGTGTAGAAGGGTCAGAGGAGAGGGGAATGAAGGGAGTAAACGGGCTCTCCAGGTCTGGTTTCTGGAGCGCCTGCTGCGGAGCCGGCCTTCACCCTCACGCTCTGCAGGCAGGAGGAGGGTTGGGCACAGCCCTGGAGCAAGGTGAGCAAATTCTCTGTGTAATGCTTCAGGCTGCAGCAGGATTAAAATTACAGTCCTGTGTTCTTTGACACCCATATAGGTCTGCGTCTTATATAAGCGCTTAACGTTTTCCCCTTGTCTGGTAGATTATCAAACATCATCTGATGATATGATACATGATCCAAAATCAGATCCTCTTTTTTTTTTCTTCCCAAGTAAGTTCTAGGCCCAGTGTGGGGCTTGAACTCACAACCCCTAAATCAAGAGTCACATGCTCTACCAAATGAACCAGCCAGAGGCCCCCAGATCTTCTTTTAATTAAAACAGAAATGACTATGATCCATAATCACTAAGGAAGATATCTGATTAAGAAATCTACAAAATGGGGGCGCCTGGGTGGCTCAGTCGTTAAGCGTCTGCCTTCGGCTCAGGTCATGATCCCAGGGTCCTGGGATCGAGCCCCGCATCGGGCTCTCTGCTCTGCAGGAAGCCTGCTTCTCCCTCTCCCACTCCCCCTGCTTGTGTTCCCTCTCTCACTGTGTCTCTGTCAAATAAATAAATAAAATCTTTAAAAAAAAAAAAAAGAAATCTACAAAATGTGAGGCCTAGTTATTTCAAGCATCTATTTTTCCTTTAATTAATATTTTATTTTATTCTTTTTCACTATCAAAATATGGGGAATCTAAATAGTTTCAAAGTCCCTCTGTTGATATGTATCATCCTTAGGATATGGAATAGCATAATTTGGATGTCAGAGCCCCAAGAGAACTTAGAAAAATCATCTTCTCTAATCCCTTCATCTTATTTTATTTTTTTAATTTTCTTTATTTATTGTAAGTGATCTTTACACCAAACGTGGGGCTCAAACTCATAACCCTGAGATCAAGATTCGCATGCTCTTCCGACTGAGCCAGACAGGCACCCCCTCCAATCCTTTCATTTTAAAGATGAGTAAATTGCCTCTAAATGGTTAAATAACTTAGCCTTCCAAAACTCTTACATGGGAAGAAACAGAAGTTTATCCTACATGATGATTCTTGATCCAGTGCCCTTGTTGCGGCACCACAGTGCAATGTATGGTGCGTGCGCATCAGAGGATGTGAACCTGGAAACCCTCACGGAATATCTCACACAGAGCCTTCATCAGTGGGTCATCTTTCCCTAGAAAGTTTGGTGATTTATTCTTCCAAAGCAGAGCTTGCTAGTATTCTCATTAGTTTGGAGATTAATTAGTTTGGAGATTAGCCTGTTTCCAGAAATCTTTTTACTTACAATCTGATGAAATAAAGTCTTTTGATGAGATAATACCCCATTCTAAGGAGATTATTTAAATATATGCCTTACAGGGGCTCCTGGCTGGCTCAGTCAGTTGAGGGCCTACTCTTTTTTTTTTTTTTTTTTTTAAAGATTTTATTTATTTATTTGACAGAGAGAG